>NC_056739.1:1963978194-1964035694 GCF_019279795.1 Protopterus annectens
GGGGTGGGGGGGTGGGTGAGATTTTGCATTTCGGAATATCGGTGTTCGAAATCCCAACAGTCGCTGTTCGGAGTTCGTGTTAGTGGTGTCGACGATGGGCGATCGACATTTTGATAGTAAACCATATATATATATATATATATATATATATATATATATATATATATATACACACATACATATATGTATATATATATATATATATATATATATATATATATATATATATATATATATATATATACACACACACACACACACACACACACACACACACACACACACACACACACACACACCTATATACATATTATTATATATATATATGTGTGTGTGTGTGTGTGTGTGTGTGTGTGTGTGTGTGTGTGTGTGTACATGTGTATGTGTGTGTGTGTGTGTGTATATCTATAGATATATATATAGAACGTGTATAGTTCAATAGTCCAATATAATTATTCTACTACATTATTATATTTTTATATTTCACCAACTGTCACCCATACCATCAGAAAAAAAGCTATTGTAAAAGGTCAGATGGTAAGGGCAGCCAGGATAGCTTCGGACTTTGAGTTATTTCATGAAAAAATAGAAAAAGTAAAAAATATGATTCTTTCCAGAGGCTACCCCTATGATTTAATAAAAAAAATGTTTTGACAGAGGTGGCAAAGAAGAGGGAAGAAGGTTTTTTCAAGCCTATTCTAGGGTGTGGAAATAATGATCTGACATGTGCTAATAGGAAAGAAAATACTAGGGCTCTTATTGATAAGTATAATGCATAGGGTTGGGAGGGTGGCCTAATGGTTAAGGTGTTTGCCTTACAAACACAAGGTGCAGAGTATGACTTTCACACGGGATAATTGGCTAGGCTTGAAATGGCCCACAAGGGTAGTTAGCCTAGTACTAATCTATGAACATGGTATTCAGGTCAGGAATATTGTGCAACAGAATTGGAATATTTTTAAAGTAGACAATGAACTATTGAAAACATTGGGGAATGACCCAAAAGCTGTATGCAAAAGAGGCAGGAATTTGAAAGATATGCTGGAATCAAATTGTTGAAAATTAGGTTACAACCAGGGTTTCTACATAGGCACTTTTAAATTCGGAGGGTATGCACAGTGCAAGCATATTTTAGGAGACAGAATTGCATTGAATGGTGAAAAGTGGGTTAACAGAAATGTGCACTATAATTGTACTTCAAGGAGAGTGGTATATGCTGCTAAGTGTCTTTTTTGCTCAGGTTTTTATATAGGAAAGACTGAAAGGAAATCAAAAGAACGTATATACAAGCATGCGTATGATACAGACAAACAAAAAGGCAAAAGTGCTTTGAGAAAGCATATAGGAGATAACCCTGGTCATTAATTTAAATTTTGGGTGGTAGGTTCAATTCACTTAGACCTGAGAAGAGGGCCAGGGAAATTAAAACTTAGCACATTAGAATTAAAGTGGCAGCAGTTAACTGCTGCATATAATCCTTCAGGTCTTACTGATGCTGTTTGTATCGAGAGTATCTTACAGTTAGAACAAATGAAATTATGAGATGTCTAAAATTTTACTTTATGTATTTTTAATTATTTAATCTTGGAAATCATCTTCATTCAAAATGTTTTGTTGTAATTAATTGATCAATTGTTCCGATGATGTCACATAAGCTAGATATTTAAAACACATTCAATAGTGGATTTCATTCTGATGAAGTCATTGATTGTCTTGGACAAAAGCACTAAATTTTATCTGGTTAAAGTGTTTTAATAAAAATTTTTTACTTGTACCCTTGGTATTTTCTGATTGACAAGAATATTTAGCTGTCAATTTTCCTTCTGGGGTCTGGTCATGAAGCTAGGGTTTGGTTATTTGGTGTATTTTAGAGCTGCGGTTCCGTTGTTTTTGGTGTGGTGGTCTTCCTGTAGGTTTGCCTGTTCTTCAAGCAGCCCTACCAAAGCTGATGTTGACAGAATGATGCAGAGGTTCCTTTGAACAGAGATACAGTTGGTGGCCCTCTCAGTTCTATCCCCTCTAGTTGAGCTGAGAACAATGTTCTTGACCCCGACTGACAACTCCATTGCAGGTCCAACATTTGAAACTGAAAATGTTGGATCCAAACATCACTGTAGCAGCTATGTCGACATTGATAGTCCCTTCCACTCTGGCCAGATTATCCCACTGTTTCTCTCAACTTTGACCTTGTTGGATCAAGATAAGTGTCAGAGTTGAAGCATTGGGGCTGGTGCTCAAGGGGACCGATTGGCTCCAAAATTGTCTGAGCCCTCCCTTCCTCTTGCGGCTTTGGCTGTCAACAGCTTGGCTCTGTTGTTGACCTTGGAGCTGGGGCAGGTCAGGACACTGGGATCTCTCTCTGTTCCCCCTATTAGACAGGACTTCCTTGATTCCAATTTCTGCTTTGGCATTTTAGGCCTTCCAGTAGGTTCTTTCCAGTCTGAGAGAAAAGGCTCCTCCATCTTATTCAGATCCTTCCCAACCTCCTACTTATTCTGGTTAAGACTACACTCCTTCTCTTTGACAGAGACAATCAGCTTGCAAAAGAGTCTGGGAAGTTCTGTCATTGAGCTCCCAGTCTGATTTGGCCCCATCACCAGCAACAAGTCCATAGAAATGAGACTTGTAAACCGAAATATTTAGATTCCTCCCCAGAACCTGTCACCAAAGACACAGATTTGGATGAAGGGGAGCGTTCTTCTAGATCCCCCTTCAGCAATGTCTCCTTTGGCAAAATTATAGAAGTGATGAAGCAAAAAGGGGGATTGTCCACTGATACACCCTCCCCAGAAAAAAAGTGTGTTCTTGGTGGCATTTGTAGCTGACTCTTCTTCTCCAAGGGTGGATCCCCCTCCTGATGCCTCATTGATTCAGTGGTGCAGTGGACCTGGTAGAGCCTGATACAGCAGAGACAATCCCAAAAAAATCAGATAAGATTTTGGTTGCACCAAAGGATAGAGCTTATTAGAGTAAAGCTCCCCCTGCAGATACCATGGTTGTAGCAACAGCCACGAAGAAAGAACTATCTGAACAGAGATCATCTGTCCATCCCCCAATTACAGAATTCAGGGCTTTGGATAGATTTGGAAAATGGACTTACATTTTAGCAACTTTTTCCTTGAAAGCACTGAACTATCTTGCACACATTACCAGTTTCCATAGAGAATTGACCAAGGATATTAGCAATTCTCTTTAAGGTAATTTGCCAGTGGATATCTAGAAGACCATGGAATCACAACTGTCTACCTTAAATTCCCTCTTTAACATTTTCATATGTCTGCTTCTAATGCAGCTGATGGAACAGGTAATGCAGCAGGTACCAGCATAGCTGTATGCCACCATGCCCAGATGCAGTTGTGTGATTTTGAAGAAGGCTTTAAGACATCCTTCATTAATGCCCTCTTTGACAGTTCCATCTTGTTTGGACCAAAGGTTAAAGAAACACTCACCAGAAGCAAACAGGTAAAGTAAGATCCTTTTTGTCATGGAACTCTGCTTCTGTATTCCTCAGAGAAAATGAGGAAAGAAGATGTGATTCAGAGAATCACAGAGTTTTAACCAGGATGTTTCCTCAGAAAAAAGAGAAGAGGAAGGGGTATTTTTAATGGACATCATCCTGAGGCAGAGGTGGTCTGGAAAACCAAAGATTTTGTGGTCCCTTTTCCAAGAAATCCTTTCAGCTCTCCTGAAGGGTTGTCTGACTGCTGCACTCTGGAAGCAGTTGCAAGGGCACTTTTCCATACCCCATCAAACCTGGCTGGCCATCACTTCAGACTCTTGGGTGCTGAGGATAATAACCAGAGGATACACAATTCCATTTCACTCCCTGTCTAAGATGATAACCAGTATTCCCTTAGTGCCACCCCATCAGATGAAATCTGCAACAGCAGAGGTCAAAAAGCTTTTGAATAAAGGGGCATCTGGCAGGTTCCACAAGACAAAATAGGATCTGGTGACTATTCCAGGTTCATTTAGTTCCAAAAAAGACAGGGGACTTAAGACCTATTCTGGACCTAAGTCATCTAAACCAGTATGTGAAGCAGACAAAATTGTGGCTGGTCATGGTTCAGTCCATTTTACTTCTACTCAGGAAGGATGACTGGATGCGCTCAACAGATCTACAAGATGCCTAATGTCATGTAAAGATAAACAGGCACTTCAGAAGGTTTCTCCATTTCAGGCAGGAAAGTCAGTCATTTTCAGTTCAGAGCTCTGCCTTTCAGACTCATCAAAGCCCTCCCCCCTGGGTGTTTACCAACTGAATGGTAGTAGTGACAGCCTACTTCAGACTGCAGGGGTTTGAGGTGTTCCCATACCCAGATGATTGGCTCCTAACCTCTTTGACCAGGGATCTATTGATTCATCAGAAGAACCTTTTACTCCATTTGCTTCACAGTTTGGAAATTACTGTCAGTATGGAAAAGACCAAATTGATCCCATCTCAGTCCATAGAATTTATCATATGCCATCTGGATACCACAGCTCAAATAGCCACCCTGCCACAGTGCAGGATTCTCTCCATTTGACAAACAGCAAACCAAGTACTATCCCACCCATTATCCCTAACAAGACTAATTTAAAACTTCTAGGGCTTATGGATTCAGCCATTGCCTTCACCCCTCTGCCCAGATTTCACATGAGAGTCCTTCAGTGGAGCCTATCAGTTCAATAATCGCAACTTTACTACCCCCTCAGCACCCTAATCAAACTCACACTGATGTGCTGAACTGATATCACATGTGGATCACATCCACAGACTTGTTATTGGGATGTCTTTTCTGTCCTTCTCCTCCTGTAGCTGTAATTACCGCCGATGCTTCCCTTTTAGGGGGGTGACATTACAAAGGCAAGAGTGCTCAATATGCTTGGGTGTCATTAGAAACCAACCTTCACACCAATGTCTTGGAACTTAGAACAGTCCTATTGGTGTTGCAGGCATTTCAAGACTCTCTTCCAGTGGGTGTGATCTCAGGTCAGACCGACAACATGTTGGTGGTCTGGAACATCAACAAGCAGGGAGGAACTAGGTGTCACCATTTATGTAATGTGGATGCGGCAATGGGAGATGTCTTCCAGTCACTTTCTGTTAGCGATGTATACCCAGTAAGTTCCAATGTACTAGGGGCAGGTTAAGCAGGTGCATTCTTATGCCTCACGAGTGATCCCACAGTCAGACAGTGGCGAACAGCATCTTCTGCCAGTGGGGCCAACTGCAACCTGTGTGCACCCTACCTGAACAACAAGTGCAGTAGTTATTTTGCCCTAATCCCCCCTCAAGGTCAGCCAGTGAGGGACACTCTTATCTACAGTTGGCCCCCGGGTCTCCTTTATCACAAAATTCATTCAGAAAGCCAGAAGATCCAAAGTGAAAATAACCCTCATTGCCCAGTATTGGCCTTAATGAGTCTGGTTTCTGTACCTTTGGCATTATGTCCTATATACAACCTGGATGCTGGCTTACAGTCCAGATCTCCTCTCCCATCCCATCCTGGCATCCTCTCTCAGACCCAGAGACCCTGAAATTAACCACTTGTTCACTCCAATTTTAATAATTATCAGGGATACCAGGTTTTCAGAAAACATAGTTGATATCCTTACAGCTTCACAAAAGTGTAGCACCAGGGGAGTATATCGAAGTAAATGCAGAATATTTTCCTTTTGGACTACAGGGAAGGGTTTGGACCAGTCTTCCGCAGCTTTTCCTTCCATTTTAGGTTATTTTTGGAATTGTTACAGAAGCGTTTTAGTTTTTCCACAAAGTTCAACCCGAAGCCATTTCTAACTTTCACATACACCACAAAGAGACTCCAACAGCCCCTTTAAAGGTATCTAATGAATTTCTTATAGGTACTTTCCTTTTTCATCCCCCTGTAAGGGATCCAGTTCCTCCATTGGATATTACTGTGATGCTTCAGGCCCTCACATGACCTCCCTTTGAGCCAACAGCTTCTGTAGACACAAAGTTCTTAACATGGAAGACAATCTTTTTGGAAGCAGTTACTTTTGCAAAGAGAATCCGAGTTACAGGCTGTCTCTTGCAAACTACCTTATCTGTTTTTTTCATAAAGACAGGGTCTTCTTAAAACCAAATCTCTTCTTAATTCCAAATGTGGCATCTGAATCCAACATAAATCAGTCTATTAATCTACAATTTTCTTTCCAAACTCTTCATATAAAGGAGAATGCACATTGCACTTACTTGATGTTCCCAGATAGCTTGATTCTACCTGCATAGAACTAAAGACTTCAGGAAATCAGACCAATTATTTGTTGCATTATCCAAGACAAACCTGGGGCATGGTGTCTCTAAGGTCACTCTCTCAAAATGGCTTTCAAAATGTATTACATTTGTTTATGATAAGTTAGGGTTATCCTCCACTATAAAAACTGATAACTCATTCAACAAGGGCAGTGGCAACATTCACAGTTTTTCAACATCATTTCCCAATTCATGAGATTTGTACAACTGCTACTTGGTCTACTGCACATACTTTCATGCCTCACTATAAACTAGATGTGCAGTCCAGGTCTTATACCTCCTTTGTCTCTGCTGTTCTCAGGAACAGCCTTCCTTAATACCACACAGGCAATTATGTAGGGAATCTGTCTCATTCATTGAGTCAGAAAAAAATGGACAACATCGAATACGGCAAAAGTTATGTACTCACCATATCGATAGAACCATGTTGTCCTATTTTCAGCTGGTTCAACATCTCTCACTCCCTCCCCCTTCCAAATTATCACCTTCTGTATCTGTACATAAGCTATTGATTATAAAATTAAATAAAAAGTTGTTTTAAAAAAATGGGTGGTACTCTAGGACAGTTTTGCTAATGCAAACATTAACAGGTTGGTTCCCCCTATTCCTCACATGCTCTTCCCCTATTTTTTGTTGTGTGGAACATGCTTTTTTAAATGGAGTTCTCAAAACTAGATACATATATTCTTATGTTAGGCAAAGTCAATCTGCGGTATTTTGTGGATGAAAGGGAATTTATGGGTAGGGGAGGAGTTAGAGCAGAGGTCCCAAAGGTTTAAAGGTGCCGATGCCAGATCTGAGTCAGATCTGAGTTCCATTCTTTGAACCAGGTGAAAATACGACAACATGGTCTATCATTATAGTGAGCACATAACTTTCATTTTTAATAGTTAAAGCTATCCAGAGGACATAGTGTTTTTTCACAAGTGCTGATCTATTTTTCTATGTATATAGCCCCTGAGATTCAGAACTTAGCATGATGTGCATGCCTTAGCTTGGAAGGTTTTAACATTGCACTAAGCCTTTGTGATTCAGAGACTGCTCTATCACTGAGGTTTTCTCAGCACAGTGTGTGGTCTCATGAGTGAAGCTGCATATTAATGCAGCAGTCCAGGGGAGTGGCTGATGCTAATTAGCCATGTGCTCTCTCCCAGAAGTGCCTGTGGCTCCTAATTTGCAAAATTTGTCTCTAGAAGGAAAAAGTGACAACCTTAAAAACATGATGGCCACCCATTCATTCCTTTGGGCCTACTTGCAGTGCAGATAAATGCAGTGAAGATGTGGTAGTGGGTGTATGTGCTGGTGTTTGTGTATGTCTATAGGGGCAAGAATTAGGCTGCATGAATGTGTGTGTGTGTGTGTGTGTGTGTGTGTGTGTGTGTGTGTGTGTGTGTGTGTGCGCGTGTGTCTCTGTGGATGTGAGTATCTTCCTGTGTAGTCACACTAGGGGGGTAGGTAAGAAATCAAGAGTGTGTGTGTGTGTGTGTGTGTGTGTGTGTGTGTGTGTGTGAGTGTGTACACGTGCATCTGTGTAGGGGTTGCCTTTGCTAACATGATGCATACATTACTAGGGAGAGCACTAGCATAGTCAGGTCTGACTGCACTAGTGTTTGATTCAGAGACATGGTAATGAATCAGTAATGAGGTTTTGCTCATTGTGGTCATACCTGTCACTGGCGAACAGCATCTTCTGCCGGTGGGGCAGAATGATATTTTGTCACTGTTGCTCTAATTGACCAACCCTTGTTGGGCAATTACCATGAGCAGTAAGCACTAGTTTGCATTTTCATGTAAATAATTGCCTATTGGGTATCTTTACTGTACATATTTTGACATCTGTACTGTGTAAATATTAATCTTCCTACATTTGTCTTTGATGTTTGTTTGTTTTTGATATTCTGACAGTGTAAAAACAATGGGCCTGATTCCAAAAGACTTGCTCTCAGTATAAGTGACCACTTACAATGAGAGCAGGCTGGGAGCAGGTGTTTTGGAATCTGGTCCCTGTGGCAAGCCTTTTTATACATAAGCCTTATACCAAAGTAAGCCACTTATACTGATAGCAAATCTTTTGGAATTTGGCCCAATATATTGACCATATCTTTGCAGTGGAGCTTAGCTTGCCTTCCTTGACTCTGCTAAAAAGGGATAATTTGCCTAGGCAGACTGCCCTGATAAATAAATGTAAATGAATAAGTAAACTGAAGCTTGCCCAGTAATATGACCCTTAATGCTTTGAAAGCAACAATTTTGGTGGTTGGTAATTCTAAAAAAATATTAAACAATAGCCTCTTGCCATCAAGGATCCATCAGAGAATCCATTATCTAACACAACTCAACAAAACGTATTTAGGAAAGAGGTAGATATTTACCCTTTCCCAGTAACTTATACACCAGGATTCACACAAAGCACTAATTTTAAAAATATCTTGAAATAAAAAGGTAAAGACCTGACCCTTTTATTTAATTAATTTATCAGGATAATCATTGGCAAGAATATAACATGGACAACATAAATTAAAATGTATTACATAATATCAGACAGAGGTTGTCTGAAAATATTTCACAAACATCTGAAGATGTTAAAGAAATATTTTCTCCATTAACAGAGTACTTTTACTCCCCAATAAAATGTAATATAGTTATTAGTAACTGTTCATCTAGATTATATAAAACAAATATAATTACGCCAAACAATTCCAACACTTTATTATACTAGTAAGCATTTTGTTCCCTAAAAGAGGCTTCATTAGTCTGATGTTGACTCATTTAGTGGACAAAAGAGCTTACTGATATAATACATTATTGGAATTCTGATAGAGTCTATTTTAGGGGATGAAAACATTTTCTGGTATAATGAAGTGTTGGAATTATTGAATGTGACTTATTCTCTGTGTTATTATTATTACTATTTTAATGTGTACACAATTGTCAGTCTCCCACTTTTTATGTTGTTATATTAAATAAACTCAACCAGTTTTACAAAATTAAATCTATTATTGGAATTACATAGATCTGTGTGATCTAAATGAAGCAAGAAATGATAGAAACAAAATATGAATTTTAAGATCAGTTAGTCAAATTACTTTTATTCAGTGATGCAAAATATTTTTTGGAAATACATATACAGTTTTTTAAATCCTTAGAAAATTAAAAGCCTTTCTGTAATATTGAAACGAGTTGCTGGAGCTGCTAAAATACTAATCCAGATTGCCAGTATTTTATTGTAATGTGTTAAATTTTGGGATGATATGCAGGTATTTTTGTAGTACTGTGACTAAACAACTGTAAGTTAACAAGGATTCTAATACTTATTAATTCTCCAATTTCTGCATGCATTAGAAAATCTTAAAATTCATTATTATGGGTCTCCTTACAATCACAAGGAAGATAATAACAAAGAAAAAAAAGCAATGGAAAAAAAAAAACATTTTCTTGAGTTAGTCAGAAAGAGATGGAAATTATAAAGATAAGAAGTAAAAGTTTACAAGGCTTCAAATATTGGAATAAATTGAAAATTTTATTAGAGAAATATGAAAAAGTGCGAGTCAATAACAATTGATTTTTAAATATTATATTAGAAAAGTAATTCAAAGCTTGATGTGATTTATCTATGTTTTACACTTCTGTAAATAGTTTGTATGTATAGTTATTTGTGTGCTGTTGGTGGTGTTTAATAAAAATATGTAGCAACAGAAGTATTTAGGTGTCTACTACTTGACTTTTTAGAAAGTAAGGTTTTATAGCAGCTTAAAATTGCCTATAAAATCTTCCCATCTACTCACAAACAAGGCATGAAAAGCAATTGCTATAAATTTACTTTTTCTAAAACCAGAGCATGCATTGACTGCTACTGTTCCTCCTTTCGGATTGTAACCCAGACTGCTGGAAAAAAGATATGGTTTAGCTCTATAATACAAATTATATTTAACAATGTAATAAAAAAATCCAAACACAGCGTCCTATTTCATTAATGAAGAGTACTGCCCAAGTCTAGCGAACAAGCCAATGGCACATCATGTGCCTTACTTCCTGAGAGAGACATGGATGGTATCTAACTATTCATGTGCCTTACTTCCTGAGAGAGACATGGATAGTTTCTAACTATACAGACTACAGTTGTCTGAAAAGTAAAAGCCCTCAATAAGCTTATCTTAGCCTCATTGAATAACCTTCCCACTAAATAACTTTAATAAGGGTTAGGGATTGGCACAATGCTTAAGGTGTTTGCCTTACACATACAAGGTACATGGTTTGACTTCCCCCCTTAAAAAGCATGACTAAACTTAAAAAGACCCCTGTGAGGTCATTAGCCCAGTATTTTCCTACGAACCATCTCTTATTATTTAAGAAAAAGCTGAAATCACATCTTGAAGATCATAAAATTAAATGTTCCAGATACATAAGATAGTGGTTCTACCATTTAGTATGATCAGGATTTCCTGAATATTCTTAATTATAATTTAGGGAAAAAAAGAATCCTTGTTTGAAAACTACAGTTTTGTAACTATTTAAATACTTGTATATTTGTCTTTGTTAAGTTGTTAGCTTTACTTAAAATCTGTGAATTGATATATGTAACAGATGCTGTTATATCATACATATTCTCGTGAATATTTATACGTATGTGCCAGTTATGCTAGATTTACTATGTCTTTATGATGTTGTTTATTGACTTAACTGTATATTTGCTTTTATGGTAGTTTTATTAATCTTGAAGCATGGGTTTTGGCTGAAAAGAGTCGAGTACTAGTTTACATATCCAGTTAAATGATACACACACACACACACACACACACACACACATATATATATATATATATATATATATATATATATATATATATATATATAGATGGATGGATAAATAAAATGGAAATCAAAATTCCTACACAAATATTTTTAATTTCTCTTTCTTTCTTTTTCTTTCTTTCTTTCTTTCTTTCTTTCTTTCTTTCTTTCTTTCTTTCTTTCTTTCTTTCATCTATCTGCCCTTTGTTGAACTGGTTAGTCACACTTGGCTATTGATCTCTATTCAGTAGAGACCTGGGTGGTATTTCTACTACCAGGGGAAATTTGGCAAGGGCATCGGATAACTTCTCCTACTGTTTTCAATAGGTGCCGTGGATTCTTTTACATCTACCTCCAGTTCAGGTAGATGGGACCTCAGTTTAATGTCTTCTCCAAAGGATAGCACACACAGGACTGTGGTACTGCAATGTCAGTACTGGAAATTCATCAATGTACCTGGGGTGGGAATATAACCCACTCTTCTAATCTTTCAGCACCAAAAGTGAGTATGCTACCTGTTGTGCCCCTAACACTATGTCTTGGCTTTTACTGTGATGTCATCAAATATTTATTGAGACTACACAAGTGCTTGCAAATTATTCTCCAATTATCTAGCTAGTGAAACTATGGCCATTTTTGAAATTAAAGACTTAGCCTGGAAATAAACAAAAGAAAAATACCAATCCACTGAAACCAAAAATAATTTCCTGACCTTTCAAAATGGAACCAAGAAAGTTATAAGATGCCATAAAGCAAGCTAGCTTCTGAATCTTTTCAGCAGCTTAAGCAGTACTGGAATCTAGCTGATAGTATCATAAGTCATCATCATCAACCATTTCCCACTTTTTCTACATGGGGCGGGGGTATCACATTAACTTTCACCACCTATATCTATTCAGTGCCACTCTCCTACCTTCTTCACCAGTTATGCCTGAATGTCACAGGTCTTCTCTAACACAATTCAACATCTCTTTGCTGGATGCTGCTGTTTTCCCTTGTCATCTTCCAAGTTCTCGCAAATCTTCTTTATCAAATTATCTTCTACTTTCCTGCACATATATCCTAACTGTTGTAAGCTGTTCTCTTTGACCTTCTCTGCAATTGGAGCTAGTTTGGTTTCTCTTGTGATCTCATAATTTTTTTCTGTCCCACAGTGTGCATCCTACCACCCAACTCAGGTACTTCATCTCTATCATTTCTAACTTGTTCAGCTGCTCTGCTTTCACTGCCAAGGTTTTTGTTTCATACAGCAGTACTGGTCACACCACTGTTTTTAGCTTCTTTGGCATTCTTCTGTTACACTCTACCCTTGGCAATCTCTGCTATTTAGCTTCAGCCCCTCAGAGTCTAGATTTGACCTGCCCATTCAGACTTCCTTCTCTTCAACCACCACTTCTAAGTAGTTGAAACTTTTCACTTGTCAAAACTTTTGCCTTCATCTCAGTTTTCAGCTTCTGATTTCCATTTTCTGTTACAACAGTTGTCTTGTCTGTACTTAGTTTCATCTCATATGCCTTCATGTTTGCATTCCATTCCCTTATCATTTGCAGATGTTCATATTCAGAACTTGATTGTAATGCCACATTGTCTGCATAGAGCAGCTTTGTTGATCTGTTCTCTGTAACCTGTTGGCTAATGTGGTTCATCATCAGTAGAAACAGTAATGGGGTCAGAGATGAATTCTGGTGCACACTCACTCCCACTGTGTTGCCCCTCTTTGAGTCCAAACACTGCTCCTACTTGAGTCATTGGGTCCTACTAAAAAACCTCCACTAGTTTTACTAGCATTTCTGGGACTTTGAACCCTCACGGGACTGCCTAAATCAGCTTTCTTGGGACCTTCTCATATGCTTTTTCCAAGTCTAAGAATGCCCAGTTGAATGCTTTCCTTATCTCCAGTTACTTCTTCACAATCTGTGTCACTGCAAACATTGGGTCAGTTGTGCTGCTCATCTCCCAGCTCACTTTCTAATACTCTGAATTCTTTTATCAGTCACCCTTTCTAGCACTTTCATGCAGTGTAACAGGAGTTTAATATCTGTGTACTGCCCAGAGTTGTGAATGTCCAGTTTGTTCTTGTACACACTGGCACTGGAATGTTATTCTCCAGTCATCTGGACTATGCTTTTCTCTTCATGCTAGTATAGTCACCCTCAGGAGCAAATTCTTCTCTAAATCACACAATATATTGATTATGTCTGCTGTGACCTCATTCGAGCTTGCTGCTTTTCCTGATTTAATTTTCCATAGTGCTGTTCTTACTTCTTCTATGGTGGGTTCTTTTTTTTTAATTGTAGGCTGTGTATGGGACAGTGCAACTTCTGTGGGCTTTTCTTCATTCAGAAGCTGCTGGAAGCACTACTTACATCTGATTTTGAAGTCCTGTAGACTGATGAGTAGACGGTTGCTGGCATCTCATGTGAAGGATGTCTGATGACTATTTTCTGTATAGTTTTGTCTTTGTCTTGCAAACTGACTGAGTTTCATTCTGGCATCTGCTGAGTCATCCAGAAGTTGGTAGTGTGCCTTTGATGCTTTGTTCTTTGCTATTGTAGCTGCCCTGCCCTCTTAGCATCTTTGTTAGCGAACCAGTATTCTTTCTTAGCCTGGTCTGCCTTTTCCATCTCCCACTTTATTCCTGCATTCCTTCTTCCATTTTATAACTTGCTGGACTTCTGCATTCCACTACATCCTTTCCTTATGTACTTTATTTCCATAACTGGCATGACATCATCTCTGTTCTATAGTCTTCACACATGCTGCTTTGAGATGCAGCCATTCTTTTTTGACTCTAACTATTTTCTTTTCTTCCTGAGATGCTAGAATTCTGAGTGTTTTCTTGAACTCTTGTGCTTTCATTCCAGGCAACTTCCAGATTTTCAGCCTAGTCTCTCTTGACCTTACAGCCTTCTATGACCACTGCTTGCAGCAGATTGTGGCCATCAGTGGTTTCTGCTGTGGACCAGCTGTTTCAGTGGAGATGAATTTGCAGTTTCTAATTCTACCCTAATGCCCTTTCCTTCCAAAGAGGAAGTCCACCTGAGTTGCATGTTGACCACTCTTGCACGTAATCTACTGACCGGCTCTGTTGCTGAGTCATGTGCTGGTCGCCATCAAGTAATTTCCCAGACAGAAGTTTAGAATGGCATTACCTTTCTTATTATTGTTGCCCCAGCCTTCTGAACCCAGACAGTCCACATATCCCATTCTGTCTGTCCTGATATGAGCATTCAAGTCCCCCATTATCAACAGTAACTCATGCGTTCCTGATTTAACTAGTAGGTCCAGAAACTGCTGCCTGAATGCGCTCTCTTCCTTGTCATCACAACTCAGCTGAGATTATGAGTATTGCCATATCTTTACACTGGAATCTGATTGCCATGAATCTATAACTAATTCTGATGATATTACTCACTATCTTCAGAAGACCCTCCCTCACCACAGTTCTTATACCATTTTTAATATGCACTCCCCTAAGTAGAAGATTCTGGATCCCAAGTCAAGTGGCTTTGCTGCACTGCCCTTCCACGTTGTCTTTTATATCATAGTATATCCAGTCTCCTTACCATCATGTCATCCACGTCCAAGCTTCATCCTATCATTGTACCCATATTTATTTTGAAAATTTTTAGTTAATGTTCAGCAGGCTGATTGTTTCAACTTTTAATCAACAGAGCTATCCCAGGTAACTGATACCAGGGATATCCAGTGTAGCTTTTGTTCTGGACATAGTACCATGACCACCATATACACCTTTACAGATGACTAGTATGAACTAAGGAAACCCACAGGTGCTGTCTTCTTAAACCAAATAAAAGTCTTTGATCTTGTTGACAATATTCTACTCATAGATTCTCATACTGCATCTTAAGTCAGCCCAAAGGACCTTGGGTGGTTTTGTGAGTTTCTTTCTCATTGTACTTCCAATGTTAAAATAAGTACCTTCACATCCTCCTGTACCAGCGTAAACAAATAAATACAACATGGTTTGTTCTTTTTCCCTTACTCTTCTTTCACTCTCTTTTTCTCTCTTTATCAACAAACTTCCTACTGACCTTCCCCACAGCCTCATTATTCTGTATTTTCATGACATGACATGACAATTTACAGATCTTTTGTATCCTCCAGTATTAAGTCAGAATTAGAGGCAGCTATTAAACCATCTTTCCAACTGGGTGCAGACAATGAACCTCTCCAAACCTAAAAAAAATAAAATAAAATAAGAAAGGTAGTATTTGCAACTAAACAAAAACTAAAAGCATTACACATAATCTGGGAAGTTTTCCACAATAACTATATCCCATACAATTAACAAAACATTTCTGCTATCTAGGAGTCTGACTTGATACTCAGCTAAGCTTTCAGCATCATATCAGCATTACTATAGCAAAAGAAAAAAAAAATTCTAAAACTCTCTTCTGGGCCAGGAAAAGTTTCCACTTCATATTCCATTAAGGTAGGAATGCTATTGGAAAGGGTATACTTATGTTTTCCATTTTTGTCAACTAATTTTCAAGAAGAGTATATCAACCATGCAAATGTATGGCTTGATATCCCTGTGCCCCCTTTGACACTCAGCATTTTGAGTGCTGACATTTCAATAGGGAGCCCATTCTTCCCCCTTTTTTCTACCAGTCTAAAAAAATCTCTAAAAAACTGCTAAATGCAACTGCTTCTGCATCTCAGCTATAACACAGCCTATCACACTAATGGATAAGATCCTTCATCTCTGAAACTCTCATTCTATTTTCACCTTTCAAAATTCTCTCTCTGACTCATCTTCTTGTTTTTTAGCCTTTTCTCCATGCTATTCTGCCTCCTCTGCAAATTTTCTTCCCTCACTCTTCCTTTGTACTTTTGTAGATATACATGCCAAAAAATAAAACACTCAAAATATCTAAATCTCAAAATTTGAACCTCATAATATCGAAACAGGAAACCTATTTTACTCAGGCGGCAAACTCCCCTACATCTCCCACACCCCCTGCAACTCATATATACCAAGTCTTGGATCAAACAATAGTGAATAGAGCAAATTCCAAGCTTTCTGTATTCTGAGTTTTAGACATTTTGTGCTAGAAACAGCTTTTAGATATTTTGACTTTATATCAAATGAATGTCAACCATATACATATCCATATCTATCTATTTATCTGTCTATTTATCTATGGTTCTCTTTGTTGTGGTCGAAATGCACTGTTATTTACTGCATGCTATTTGAATCCAAGTGGTCAAATAACATGTGCTTCAAAGGAAGAGTGCATAAAGTCTGTTGTTTTGTGGGACATTGTAGAATAAGACGGTAAGGTACATTTACTCTTTCCTCAGTATTGAGTGAACTCAGAGTTAGTATATACAATTTAGCATGGGTGCAGGGGAGCTTGCCCCCCTGTAAAAAAAAAAGTCAAAAATAGATTTGTAAAATTTTGTAGAATTTTATCTCCTGATGTATTTTATTTAGAAAGGCAGAGTTTGAGAAGGTTATCCTCAATGGATTACCTACAGCTCATAAACATTTCGCTCTCTCTCTCTCTCTATATATATATATATATATATATATCTATATATATATATATTTATATATATCTATATATATGTGTGTGTGTGTGTGTGTGCACGTGTGTGTGTGCGCGCGTGCGTGCGTGTGTGTGTGTGTGTGTGTGTGTGTGTGTGTGTGTCCAGCTCATATACATATCTCTCTATCTCTCTCTCTCTATATATATATATATATATATATATATATGTGTGTGTGTGTGTGTGTGTGTGTGTGTGTGTACAAACACACACACACACACACACACACACACATATATATATATATATATATATATATATATATATACACGTACATACATACATAACTGGCATTAGGCACCAGCAAACCCTGCGGTTGCTGGGGGCCCCCTGTTCCCTGGGGGCCCCCAACCGCAACAAGTTATCTTATCCTGATATTTTGTTATGTCTGTCAAAACAATAAAAGCTAGTATAGCATTCTTGTATACTTTAATAAACCACATGGATAATAACTCTTATTTATACCTCCTTTAAAATTCAAAGATATTTCTGGTTGTAGTAACAGTGTTTTGTCAAGTAACAGGCATCAGAATTCCATTAAATATTTTACCGCTGACATAGTGCCCCTGTCATAGTTAAATCCTGCTGTTTGACATTTTCTCCACTAAAACTAACTAAATAGTCAGCTTTAGGTCCCTGCTATACCCGTGGCTGCAGGGGGCCCCCCCTTAATCATCCTTGACTGTGTGGGGGTCCCACAAAAGTTGCTGCTGGTTGGGGCAAAATGAGGAAGAAAAAAGTGTATTAATTTACTAATTATGCTCTTTAACCTGAACAGGGCTGTGATATGACCCTGTTAGGATGAAGCTGTTAATGAACATGAGCAGGGTAAGCACTAGAGAGGTCAGCAGCCCAGAGTGACTTATCACAGTGCAAATTTTGGATTTTAAGAAGAGACGATCATCAGGGATGGTTTTCTCTTTTAGGGAGTTTTATAAATACAAGCATAACACCAGATAGTATAACTATCAAGTCCTTTGTTTAAGAATTCAGTGCAATCCCACAAATAGAATAAAGGCTCAAAATCAGGACTTCATTTTAAACATTACTCTAATGCACTTAAAAAGTTAGTAAAATAACACCTTTTGCATCAACACGTATTTTTGGACAATAAGTATAAAACTCAGATGTCTGGATTGATTGACTGTTTGTAATCCTGAATGATTTACCAGCAAATCAAACTTTTTGAGAAGAAAAAAGCAAACGTATGAACAAAATCAGGGAAGGTCTGTGAAATTGGGGACAGTGACAGGTATGCATTACTCCTCAATGAGGTAAATAAGTGAGTTATCCCTGCTGCTGTCTGACAACTCATAAACAAAACAGTCACTGACCTGGTGTGGCAGTACCAGTGTTGCACAATATATTAATGTTTGCTGTAATAACTACAAAATTAGTCCTGCTATAGCTTATGCTTGTGTGTGTGTAAAAATATCACTGATTTTTGTCCGTGCATGCACCCAATAATGCCAGGACACAGACATCATTCTTCTGGGTATCAGTAAAAAATGTACTTAACAAGTAATTATATTTCAAAAGTAAGTCATAAGATATATCATAGAACATTTAGACACTTAGATATTCTTGGCGTCTGGTGTCTCCCACTCACCAGACTATATAAATGGATACTGAGGGCTCCCTTAATCATCCTTGACTCTGTGGGGACTCCCACAAAAGCTGTTGCTAGTTGAAGAAAAATGAGGATAAAAAATGTTTTAGTTTTCTGATTGAGCTGTTTAACCTGAACAATGCTGAGATTTGACCCTTTTAGGATAAAACTGATAATAGCCTCTGGTTTCAACCATACCCATTCTAAAACCAGCCCTGCTCAAATGTGTGTGTACAGAAAGCTGCTGTAGGTTATGGGGGTCTGGGGATTGTGTGATTATTACAACTTTAATTTTCATCACAGTCAAACCTTAGAGGTGTGCACATGAAGTCATTATAGCTTGTGTTTGAGCTGTGGACAGTGTGGTCATTGTTTATTTACTTTTCTCACAGACCTCAGAGATGTAAAATGAAGGTTACTATAGCTTGTGTAAGGGTGGTGTACTGTCTAAGAGCAACAGATTAGAATATATTACAGAAATCATTCTCACAGTCACACATCAGGCACATATACATGGGGCTGACTTTGAGGGTTAGGGGTGAGGAAGCATGCTATGTATACATTTAGCAGTCTCTTGAAATATATGGATAAAGCAATTTAAACCACTACTTTCATCCTAGTCTAGCACCAGAGGGAGGCAGTGACTGTCTTTTGTGGGGGGTTAGGGAAGGAAACAGTATTCCCAGATAAGACCTATGTATTCCCACAACCGACCTGTTAGTTTACTGTGAGCTACTATTTTGCTGGCTTTGAACATTAAGCCTTGGACACAACTTATGTCTTCCTTGAAAGAAAAAAATAAGACTGAAATTCTTTCTTTTTCATGATTTTTGTTTAGGCCACCATTGTAGTAAAATGCTGAGAAAATGCTCTAAAATGCATCCCAGGGCACATATATATAACCCCTATTCCTTTGGGGGCACCAGCTTAATTATTTCCTAAATGGTTATTACTGTGCTGTCTTGGTCAGGAAAGGTGTGCTGAAAGGATGCAAAGAAAACTAAAGCTGAACAGCAACAGTGAATTTCTTTCCTTAAAAATAATTTGTTTTCAAGCCATTATTGGATGAAAAGGTTGTGTAAAAAGAAAAAAGAACTTTAAAATGCCCTTCAGAGCATATAGAAAGTTATGGCTTCTTGAAAAAGCTGAGAGTAAGGCAAAATGTAAGAAAAGGATGAAAAAAGTAATGTGCATGTTATGGGGGCCCCCAAGGGGGGGGATCAGAGGAGAGGACTGGAGGGTGTGTGGGGGATGTTGAAACAGTAGGCCTAGTCACCATCTCATTTAAGTCCAGACCTGGACATATAGTTGTTGTAATATATCATTGTTGCAACTAAATGCCAGTAACTGTAAGTGTCCCTTTGTTAGACAGGTCAACAAAGTGTGGTATTTAGGACTGTTGTAATGTAACAGCTTGTGGCTGAGGTCTGTCTGTGTGTACTACTCCTAAAAGTTTGCAGCACAAACTAAAAGGTTTCTTAGGAGGTGTGGCCACAGGATGATACTTACACTGGAAGTGCCTAGAGGGCTCCCAACTTGACATTTGCTGGGGGCCCCCGAAATGCTAACACCGGCCCTGTATATATATATATATATATATATATATATATATATATATATATATATATATATATATGGCTTTACTTAATTTGTACAAAGTTTCAGTACTTTGAAACCCACTTGGATGAGTACAGTTGTTCGAAGTACCAAAGCTTCGAAAACGAAGTACAGAGATCACAATACAGCGTGGAATGGGAATATTCCCTTTTCCTTGCTCAAGTGTGATCTCGGAGTTGGTATATTTAAGTAGAGGGGGTGAGGGGTGCACAGCCCTCCACATGGGGGGTGTGCAGAGGGGCTTTCCACCCTGCAAAACATGCTTTCAGTGTTTTGTTTTTTTTTAGTCAGCCGATCTGGCAACTAAGCTTCAGCGAAAGTGCACTTTTGTTGAAATGCACATTCACGGAAGTGGGCAGCACCTTTGTTTGCTTGATGTAACGTATTTTCGAACAAAGTAGATCCACATATATATATGTGTGTGTGTGTGTGTATATATATATATATATATATATATGTGTGTGTGTGTGTGTGTGTGTGTGTGTGTGTATATATATATATATATATATATATATACACACACACACACACACACACACACACACACACACACACACACACATATAAATCTATGACTCTCTATATGAATACATGTATATGTATATATATATATATATATATATATATATAGGTCTACCTGAAAACACCGATATCGCAGAACACCGACAATACGAACACAGACACCGGAAGATCGACAATGGAGAAGACCGACAGTTGAGAATCCCGATGCTGAGAACACTGACATGTTAAGGTAAGTGTGTGATAGGGATGGACGTTAGGGTCAAGGTGTGGGTAAGGTATGTGTGTGATAGTGACGGACGTTAGGGTAGGGTGTGGGTCAGGTAAGTGTGCGATAGTGACAGAGTTTAGGTTTAGGGGCGGGTTAAGTGAGTTAGGGTTGGGGTGCGGGTAAGGTAAGTGTGTGATAGTGATGGACTTCTGGGTTAAGGGTGGATTAAGTGAGTTAGGGTTAGGGTGCGGGTAAGGTAAGTGTGCGATAGTGACGGACCTTAGGGTTAGTGTTTGGGTTAAGGTTAGTGCATAGATAGTTGTGTATGTAAGGTTTAGTGTAGGTTTGTAAGGTTTTTGATGTGCTTGTGTTGTGTATGTTTTTTGGGAAAGGTATTTGTTTTGTTGTTTGTGTGGATTTTGGTTTGTTGGGCATGTGAAGTTTTGTGTTTTTGAACTTTTTTTTTTCGTTTTTTTTGCGTTGGTTATTTCGTTGTTGGTGTTTTGGCATGTCAGTGTTATCAGGTAGATATATATATATATATATATATATATATATATATATATATATATATATATATATATATATATATATATATATATATATATATATATATTTATATACCTGGGTGAAGTGTTTGGTCATTGTATGCATTTATCTAATTTTTTTTTGAAATGGGGAGCAAGCAGGAGGAAGAATAAATGGAAAGCAATACAGGAATGTGCAGGAGGGAGGGAGGTAAGAAAGAACCATAGCTATCCATTTCTTCAACAGTAAAAAATGATAATATATGCAGAATATTAGCTGAATTTGGACGGTCACCTCCAGAGAGAGGGGTGACCACAGCACAGTCATGTTGTATAGCCAATTGGACCAAATCAAGTGTGTCAAAAAGACATGTGTGCAAAATGAAGAGCTATGTATGGGATGATTTTTTTTTGTGGTACAGGTGCGTGTTTTTTTTTTTTTTTTTGAGAGAGAAGAATGTTGGGGAAGGGAAATAGATATGGCTGGGTCTGGTAAGTTGGGTAGGTGAGGAAGCAATTAAGGACAGACAAGAGAAACAAGACAGGAGACAGAGATGATGATGGACATATGAGGTCCGTGGACATCATGGATGGGGTGTAGGTGGGGACATCCAGGACCCATGTTCATCAAGCTGGGTGACAGAATCAAGTCTTAACCTGCAGGACTGTCATCACTGTCACCTCACTCTGCCACTGGCTGGAATGCTTGACATCTCCTTCTCCTCCTCCTGGTACTATATAAAAAGAGGGAGAGCAGCACCTCCAACCAGCAAAGGTGTGCACCAACAGTGTGGGCACAACCCTACATACCATCCCTGGCAACTCAGTAAGGATGATATACTCACCACCTCTGCCAATGTTCCCAGAGGGAACCACTTGACTATCCTCCTGGGCAGGACTACCTCAGAGGGCAGATAATGCAGTGGCAGCAGAGGTGGTGCTGCCAGATTGGTTCACATACATGCTGGGCAACAGTGCCATAGCCAGTGGAGTGGGGGCATGTGGATCCTGTGGGGTAGGTCTACCCTGCTGTGCTATGCAACTTTTCATGATGTGGTACACATGGATGAAATGGTCACATTTTGATGACATGTAATAAATAAAACAAAAAAAAATAAAATAAAAAATAAATAACTAAAATAGAATAAAATAAAATAAAAAAAGAGAGACAAGGTTTGGGGTGAGAGAAAAAAAGAGAAAAGATTAGTACCCTCATATGTGACATACAATGCGTTAATACAATTATTTGACTCTATTATCTTAACCTTTACACTTAAAAATACCTCCCCCTAACAGGCAACTTTTACTTTTAAGACTACCAACTTCTAACACATGCACACTACACTACAGATTTCAGCAATCACTCCTTTACATGTGCATATATTGCACGCATGCATGCATGCTCCAGTTATACAAATTACAGTTTACAGCAGGACATATGTTCCACTGGTATAGAGCTTTTACTTTAAGCCTTTAAGTTACACATAATTGAAGAATTAACAGTACTGTATATTTGGGAAGTGTGGTATTTGAACCAACAACCTCTGACTAAAGTCTAATATTGCACTCTTCATTTGTGCTACAGACTAACATATGCATACTTGCTTTTCCAGTTGACATATGCATGTTTAATTTGATACAACTCTATAAAATACCAAAAAAAGCTATTTTTAACTTTTAATGGTACAATATCACTAACTCTTCTGTTGCATAAATACCATGTCTCCCTCATCCTCACAATCTAGTGCCATGGGTCTTAACATTGACCTCTCTTTCCATGGCAGCTGTGGAAAAAAACAGAACAGAACAGAGTATCATTCTGAATACTAGTCTTGCCTATATTCAGCATTTAAGCCTTGCAAATACTTTCTATAGTTGATACTTACACATCTGTGGGATATCCTCAGTCCTATATTCCTCAAGCTAAACATTGAGAGTGCTCCTCCTCCTGCGACATAGGTCACTAAAGTGGTGCCTACATTGGTCACCAGTGAGCTGTATACTGGTGGCACTGGAAACAGACCAGGCCAAACTATCCCAGGCTTCCTACCTGCAGCAACCTGATACTGTGGTGTTTTACTAGGACTCCAATAAAAATCTTGGACTCCTAAGACCCCATCTCTGAGCTCTAAATCTCACACTCTCTCTATTAATGCCTGCCATGTCTACCATGGATCAAGAGCAATGGAGACTGATGGTTTCCCACCAATTCCAGTTATCATGTTTACTGGGAGTGTGCACACTGTTTGAAAATGTTGCACACCACTCACCATCTCGCAAACATGCTGCTCGGCAGTGCACACCCTCAAGTCCCATGTTTGAGTGATGGCAGGTGGTGTTTAGCAGTGGTAAGCAGTGAGAAATTACACAGGCAATTGTGTATATGTGTTAGACAAATGTGAAGCCTATGCCATTCCAGATAGCAGAAATATACTTACAGTAATATAGTACACAGTATACCCACAGTCATGCATTTTATAAAAGCATGATAAAACATAATGGGAATTGGGAGAAAAGTAAAAGTGTATGTAATATGCTGTGTTTGAACCCAGGACCATGTGTATGGTAGTCCTACACTTACACCTGTTGCTACAAGAGGGTTGAGAAAACACTTGCCTATGTTGCAGTTCATTTCTATAAACTGCAATGTCACAACAGTAAAACAAAGGTTGCACATCCTCTACCAGGACCATCTGTACTCCAGCCTTATTCTTCACACCTGCTGCCACAGGAGTAGTTACATGACATCATTGTCATTGATTGAAAGCATTTGGTTTCTATTTGTGGCTCTCTTGGTCCGATCTGTTTCCTAGGTGGTCTAGTTAGCCAGTTTGCTCACTGTTGCACTTCTCACAAATGACATAAGCACAGCTAAAACTTCAACTTCCATTAATTTCCTCCCTTCCCGTGATTGAGCTACATACACCACATCATGCAAATACTGGCCAAAAAATAAATAAATAAATAAATTACATTACACAAACAAAGACAGAAAAATAAAAAGGATAAAAAAGGGTCAGTTGGTTGAAATGAAGAAATGAAATGTGTGTCATCAGCCATAGTTCCAGTGCATAGCCTCTAACCCCCTGTAAATGCCCCTATGGGATATCCTCCCTAGCAAACATCTGGTACAGCTGGGAGGTGTGCCAGATATGTGAGTTGTGGTAACACATTCAAGATGATTCTCTTGGCATTACACATGACTTGGCAGTTGATAGAGTGCTAGCCCTTTCTGTTAATGTAATGTCTACCCTGTTCCCCAGGCGGTGCCTTAATTTCTACAAGAGTACAATCTATGGTATCCAGTACTTCAGGGTAGTGTGCTACCCAGTAGAACTGTTGCATATTTATGGTCCTCTCCTCACAATTACAGGCAAATATATGTGCTCACTGGTATGTTGGAGCATAGCTTCCAGGATTTGGTGAAGGATCCTGGCTGCTGATGCCTATGACATCCCCAGCATGTCCCCTGTTGGTCTCTGAAAGGTACATGTAGCTAAGATTCTAAGGGATACACATACCTTTGTCTCCACTGGGATGGGTTCCTCTCATCTGGCTCTAGCTCAGAGCTGATGGCAGCAGAGGTTGCAGAGTTCCTGTAGTGTGTCCCGTTCCACCCTGTAGTGCTCTACAATTTCCACATCATGTAAGTTGTGAAAAGTTTAATGGGGTCTGAAAACTCTTCTCCTTCTCAGAGTAGGCCTATTGGCAGGAGCGGCAGTATCATCTTTTTGTAGCATGTACAAATGGATTAAAGCAGCAGCAGCCACTAACATTCTGTCCATGTAGACTTTCTGTGCCTGTACTCCAAGAGTTTTTAAATCCGCAGGAAAAACCAGCATGGAGTCTACATAGTTGCTTTATAGCTTGTTGAATAGCACCATTGTGTTGGCTTGGCTGATTAGCATGCAATTCAACTGCTTATGCTGTAATTCACATATATGAAACGCACCTGCTGCTTAACTGACAGAAAAGGGAAAAAAAAGAAATACAAAAGTGGTAAGTAGTTGAAATGAGGAAAATCAGTGCATGACATACACACAAGAAAATGATGGCCTTAGCCCTCATTGCCACAGAAACAGCTTTGCAGCAAAGAACTGAACTCATTCTTCACACAACCAGCTGCAACAGAAAGTACACTGATATCAAACCGTAAACTATTTGTACATTTATTATATTTGGATGTAATGCACTTAGTGATCACACAACCTGTTATGATTATTGCTTGCAACTATACAGCTCTGTCTTATCTTTCTTTGTTTGTTGGTCATTAATCAGTTATCTGACCAGTACTCTAAGACATGCACTGTATATCCCATTCTATATCACTGGCCTTAAAATGTGTGAAGATATTAAGTGAAAATAATATCATATGCAGTTACCAAAAAATGAATGGCAGGATGGATGTGAAGGAACACGACCTGTGAATTGTGTGCTGCTTACTTACATGTCCACCCTTACATCTAATACTTTCTATTTTTAACCTGACATACCCAGTGCAAGTAAAGCAGCCTGCAGTGGTGTTGTGTTTTCCTTCTCCCAAACAATAATCACTCACAGATGCAATCCATTAATCTACAGCCCCATATAAAAAGGCAACCATGTAGCTAGGGAAACAGATGGTGAGGAGTTATATATAGGTTCATAGGTTCATAGGTAGGTACTAGGCTATTGGCCCTAGGGCCTATATAAGCCTAGTCAAAAAGGTACCCTGGCTTTTGCCACCCAAGAAAATTATTTTCCTGTGCCACTATCAAGCAGAGCCACAGAAGTGATCCCCGGGGTGAATTTCCTATTTCCCATCCAATCATCAAGATTTTTCTTGAAGAGTGCTAATGAGGAGCTTTGTTTGATATAGATAGGTAGTTTGTTCCAGAGTATGGGAAGTCTCTGGGACAGGAATGTTTGGAAGACAGCAAAAATGTTTATTCTTCAGGATATATCTGTCCAAAGGAGTCCTGAACTTCAGAAGGTATGCTTCCATTTTGTCACCTACATACTGCATATACTGGAATGTAGTTAAGAAAAATGTGAAGGAAAGGCTTTTACACTTTTATCTGATTGCATTAGTTAGAAGTGTACTGATGGCATGGGCATGTTTGTCAAGCCATTTCAGAGGTATACATGATTGCCAATATTTGAAAATGGAATGCTGTGTGATAAATATGTACAAATGTTTCAGGAACAGGTCCTTTAAGAGCACTTTTAGTATTTTAAAGATGTTTTGTTAGCCAAATTGGTCATTTGCTTGTTCTTTTGCATGTGTGTGGGGGGAGCAAAGATGAGTTACTGTTATGGCACAAACAAAGATATGTTATTGTTTCTCTCCTTGTTTTGCTTCCTGCCTGTTGCTAGTATTTCACATCTCTAAACTGTTTTATATTTCACCAGTTGATAATATTGACTGGCTACCTTTTCTATTGTATCTGGAAACAGTTATTTTGTAGTTATGTGATACTTATGTGTATTACACTTCTGTTGTCTTTTAGGCACCTATGAGTATGCCACCCAGGAGTGTCAGTTCATGGAGACCCGCCTTTACTGATGCCAAGAACCAGGTTATCATCAATGGGTTTCAGCAACATGGTGCTTTTCTCCTGGAAACAAGATGGGAAGATATGGCATGTAGGATGTGACTATGGCAGCAGATTGTCCATAATCTAAATGCCATGGATGGACATGGCAGGACATGAGAACAGGTGCGCCATAGGGCCACTAACATAATCACATTTACATGGAGGAGAGCAGCTGCAGTGGGCTGTGACCAGAGGGCCTGCTAGGGAATCATGACTAACCCCCAATGAAGAGTTCCTGGCCAATATCAGAGAGCCAGACAGCTCTCATGAGAGTGCAGTACAGCATGTGTTGGATGTCAGAGCTGCAGTTTCTGAGACAGCAAGCACATCCCAGGAGGATCTTCCAGGTAGACTTTGTTATCTGAACAGTTGAATACTGTTGCATAGTAAAACAATTAAAATGAATAAGTTAATTCTGTGTCACGTCTTTTTTTTGGGGGGGGTTGAAAATTGTGACAGTTATAAGCTTAGGTTTCAGTTGTCAGCCTCCTTCTTGTTGAAATAATAGTTAATGGGGTAAATGTATTACCTCCTGTGTTACTGTTAATTGTGATGATGTTGCCCTTACCTCTTGCTTATCTTCTTCCAGGACTGTCTGGACTACATGAAGAGTATGTCTTCTGCAGATGATAAGCCAAGCATT
This sequence comes from Protopterus annectens, assembly GCF_019279795.1. Classification (NCBI taxonomy): domain Eukaryota; kingdom Metazoa; phylum Chordata; order Ceratodontiformes; family Protopteridae; genus Protopterus; species Protopterus annectens. The sequence continues at coordinate 1,964,005,521 of NC_056739.1, forward strand.
TTTATGTCAGTACTGCTGAGCAATTTAAAGAAATATTATAGTGTGTGATTTTGATCTCAGGCCTATTGTGTGTATTGCTGTACTGTCTGTAATAGTGGCAGCACTGTCAGTTTGTTAGTATATACTGCAGTATAGTACTGCAGGTATTAATTTATTCCTGTGTTTCTTGCTTTTTATCATAGGTGATCGTGACAGTGGGAGTGTGGGCTCTGTGCCACCTGATGTCAGTGTATCAACAGTCTCTGATGATGATGATGGTGGCCAAACTGAGACATAGTCAGGGGGTACAGAGGTTGAATCTGTCACAAAAGTTGACATACAGCCATACCCTGCATTTCCCTTGGACACAGACAGTAGGCCTATGCCAACCCAGTCCACTGAGGCCACAGATATTAGACACATGGAGGTAGAGGACATTGATCAGGGAAGTGTGGCTACTGTGGCTTCAGTCCCTGTTGAGGCTGTCCATAGCCAAAGTATGGGTGAGGTGCCACACTGGAGGATTGATGGGGTGCTCAGAGGGGGCTTGCTGTTTCTCCTCCACCTGGTGCAGGTGTCTTATGATTATGGCCATAATGGAGGCACAGGCATGTTCCCATAGCTGCTCCAGACAAATGCTCAGGGGTGTGTATGTGGCACAGTCTGACATGCGTGACTGCCTCCAAAGTGTTGCCGATGCACTGGATTGGATGAATGACACAATGGAATGAGGGGTGTCTATGATGGACCGAGGGGTGTCTGTCATGGAATGAGCAGTATCTGTAATGGAACATCTGCTGGGTGGGGAATGGCATCTTCGTGCTTGTAGGTTAGCCACATCATCTGCTGCCAGCAAATGTGGCAATGCCCAATCATGCTCCTATAGTGGCAGTCCTTCCACTGTTCCATCAGTGAGTGTGCTGTCCACACCCAGATGTGGCAGGCCATGGGTTTGTGGTCCTGGGCATTCCTGTGAAGGGAGCTCATCCAGCAAACATCAGTCACGTTCTGGTAGCAGCACTGCATCAGTCTTGGGAGTGGAGGTGCCAGTGCAACTCCTGGCAGAGCTAGTTCTCATGGTTGGGAACAACAATGATGAACTGCCACCTCTACCATGCATGGCTCACACCTGTCTGGCATACCAAGATGTAAAGCCAGCGCAGAGCTTGGCTGTGTTAATGCAGACACTCACAGACCAATTTCACCTGGAGAACCCCTACAGACACACACAAACTCTCTCAACTCAGGGCTGGCATGACCAGACAGGAGGAGATGGTAACCACACACACAACAAACCCAGTCCCACATAGACCTACCACAACTGCAAACCAAACACATAAAAACACAAAGACATACTTGGAGGCTCTAATAAAAAACTTTCCAAAACAACAGAGGCTCCCAAAGCAGACATCCAAAAATCCACCACCTCAAAACAGAACACATGCAACACATACTTCAATAAATCAGTGTGTCAATCAATCACAGCCCTTAAGGCCAAACACCATGCCTGATACACTAGTAATAGGTGACTCTATAGTCAGACACACTGATGTCCCGCTTACCAGGCTGAACAAGGAGAGGGTGACTGTGAGCTGCCTATCGGGAGCTAGGATCCGCCACATAACACACGCACTCAGGTCACTCCAAAGCAAGTACAAATATGACTCCGTCATTGTCCATGCTGGCGTGAATGACCTGAGACATACCTCCCTGGACTACAAGAAAAGAGACATAGAAGAGCTCTCTGATTATGTAGCCCAGGCTGGTATGACCCTGACCCTGAGCAGCATCTTGCCCTCACCAAGAATGATGCCACAATACAAAGACAAGATGATCAGCTTTAATAATTGGCTCAAGTACTGGTGTCATTCTAAGGGAATCCAATGTCTATCTGCTTGGGATGACATGTTGGACAAGCCACGCTGCTTCGCAAGGGACGGCTTGCACCTGTCACCATTGGGCTTCCGGATATTGGCTAAGGCTCTTGCCACCCCCATAGTGCCTTTTTTAGGCAAGGCTCAAAAGACAAACCCACCTCCTTAGAAAACAAAAATGGAAAAAAACTAAGGGTAATGCTGCTCAACGCCAGAAGTCTAAATCTCAAGATGCAGGCACTCGATGCACTCCTCAGTATGGAGAACATCGACGTCTGTGCAGTAACTGAAACCTGGTTCAAGGCTCCTGAGAGCACCCCAGTGCTACCAGGCTATACTTTGTATCATGCTTTTGCGCCGGAAAACCCGGGCCGAACCACAAAGGGAGGGGAGTGTCCATATTCATCAAGGACACCCACACCTCCAGGTTAGTAGCAACACATGAAGCATCGGAGACCATGCAGGTGCAACTAACCATAGGCAAAACTGCTATACAACTGGTAGCATGTTACAGACCACCCTCCCAATCTCAGGAACCCCACTCAGCCTTCCTGAAGACATTGGAGGATATGAATGTATCACAAAATACCATCATACTGGGAGACTTCAACTACCCTAACATAGATTGGGTACATTATTCTAGCCCTAACACCCTAGCCCAAAGGTTCCTGGAATTCATAAATTCAAATGCACTGGAACAACTAGTCACCTCTCCCACTAGGGGAGATAATATACTAGACCTGATAATCACAAACATGGGGACAAAATGCTCCACACCGGAGGTATACCCCTCACTAGTGAGATCTGACCACAAACTAATCACCCTGGATATAAATATCCCACCTCCACCCCCAGCACAAAAGACCACAGTGAAAAACTTCTCAAAAGCAGACTTCACTCTTCTTAAGACTGAGATGGTATCCTTTAAGCCCACTGGGCCAGTGGATACCACATCCCACAATGCTGAATCCTTCACAAATGCTTTCTATGGACATCTCCAAGAATGCATGGATCATGCAATCCCAAATAAATCCAAGTCCCTCTTCACCAAAGGCAAGCGTCCTGTCTGGTGGACCTCAGCCATTAACAAATTGTATAACAAAAGAAGGAAGCTACTGCATGACAGAGCAAAATCCCATAAAGGGAAGACATCTCTGATCAACACTAGCAGAAAACTACGTTCTCTCATAAAAACATCCAAGGCCAACTTTGAGAGAAAAATCGCTAAGGACACTAAAGATAACCACAAAGCCTTCTTCAGCTATGTTAGAAACCTGGGTGGAAACCCTCAGATATGCTCAGAGTTAGTTCACAGCAACAAAAAATACACTGAACCCACAGATATTGCCAAAATTCTGGCTGACAGGTTCAGTGCAAATTTCTCCCCTCCCTCACCCCCAAAAGAAGAAATACTTATCCCAGCTGAATGTAATCTCCCTGTCATCTCAGATGTCCAGGTGAGAGCCGCCCTCAGCAAAGCTAAAAACACAGCATCAATGGGACGTGATGGTATCCCGGGTTGCGTGCTACGTGAACTCCAAGAGGAGCTAAACCCGCACATAAAAATGCTATTTAACCTTAGCCTTACTACAGGATATGTACCTGAACACTGGCGTACAGCAACAGTGGTCCTACTCCACAAAGGGGGTACCTCTACAGACCCTGGGAACTACCACCCCATAAACCTAACCAGCCTGGTCTGCAAAGCTATGGAAAGAATCATTATGGAACTCATAAACAGAGACATTGGGGACCTACAGACACTTGATCCCACCCAGTTTGGCTTTGTAAAGGGCAGATCCTGCCTTTTGAACTTGGTTGACTTTTTTGAAACAGTCACTAGAGCCATTGATGAGGGCAAAGCAGTCCATACAGCCTACCTGGACTTGGCTAAGGCCTTTGACACAATATCTCACTCAGGCATCATAGATAAGCTCAACAGCTTAAATGTAAACCCTTATGTCACTAGATGGGTTGCAAACTGGCTAAAGGACAGAACCCATAAAGTTAAAATCGCTGGAGCAATGTCAGACTCAAAGCCAGTCACAAGTGGTGTCCCACAGGGATCTGTCCTGGGACCCCTCTTGTCCGGCATTTATTTCTCAGATGTTAAAGCAAACATGGGAGGGTTGTGGCTGACAAAGTTCGCAGATGACTGCAAACTAGGCGCCATAGTCAATACACCAGCGGACACATACATCCTACAAAAAGGCCTCACAGAAACGGACAACTGGTGCCGGAGTCATGGCCTTAAACTAAATGCCAAAAAATGTATAGTCATCCCCTTTGGAAAAACAAAGTACCCACAGATTATCACATAGACAGCAACCCACTGAGTACGGAAAAAGTAATCAGAGACCTAGGGACCCAAGTCGACAGTGACCTCTCATTTGACACCCACGTTGCCAAAGTGGTTAGAAAGACATTCTACCTTGCACACCTTATCATGAAGGGATTTACATCCAGATCCAAGGATGTCATTGTACCCCTATACTCCTCCCTCATCAGACCCATGATTGAGTACAATGCCCCATTTGGTATGTGCCTCACCCGGCATTTGCAACAGCTGGAGAGACCACAAAAGTACCTCACCAAGAGGATCAAGGGTCTCCAACATATGTCTTATTCTGCCAGACTAAAGAAACTCCATCTCTATTCAGTAGCATACCGCCTGCTCAGAGGTGGTCTGTGCCTGACGTACAAGGCCATGTCCAATCAGGAACTGATGGACATGATCCACCTCAAAAAATCCAAATCCATCAGAACCACGAGAGCTAAAGACTTAAACCTCGGCACAAGTATGAATAGGACATGCTGGAGGGATAGATTCATAACTCAGAGGCTTCCCATGCTCTGGAACAGAATCCCAGTTCATGTTAGGCAGAGCCCCTCACTAACTCTCTTCAAGAGAAATCTTGATGAGTGGATGGGAGATCATTACTTTACCCCAGGGGTCACATCTGTGTCACTACTAGACAGGGGCACAGTAAACTAATTATAGTATATAAGGGGACCTTCACTGTGTCACTACTAGACAGAGGCACAGTATTCCAAATCTATTCTGTGCATTTTTGTACCATTTCATGGGCTGGCGAAAGCCACATCACTATGGCTAGGCTTACAAATGCCCCAGGGCAGATAGCCTAGTACTAAACTATGAAACTATGAAACTATGAAACAGGTATTCATTTTGTCTCCTTGGCCATCTGTTGGTTTATCCGCATATCTGTCTTCTTCTCTTTCTTACTCACGCACTCACCGACCTTTTGTGTTGTCAGCCTAGGCATCCTGTCTCCCCCACAAAACACCCTGTGAAAGTGATGATAACTGTGCCATATCCCTGCTTTCTATCTTTTGGATTCAGGGATACAAAAGCTTTGTGTCTGATGCTCAGGGTGCATAGCTAACTTCGTTCTTAGTATGTCTGCATTTGTGGTGTTGAACTGGTAATTGTGCATTTGACTTATATTAGCCTTGGAAAGTTAGACAGTTGATAGCATCTATATTTCACAACTTTACAGTGAATGCTCTTGTGATGGTTGTGAAGTTAGAAAGTGCAATGTGTATCATTACTTTCTAACTTCTCTCTTTAATGATTTTCCAGTACAAACATATTGTGCACATCGTAAGTCATGCCATCATATTCAAATCTTAGGATTGTATGACAGCACTGTAGTAAAACCTCATCAAAACAGTAATACACCATAATGCTGTCTTTTACATGTACCTCTCCAGACATATGCAGCAGCTGGAGAGACCATAGGGCTTTTTCAGCAAGATAACTCACCACCTACAAACCATGCCCTGGTGTATGTGGATAGATTAAAAGCCATGTCACTGTAATATGTGTGGTATAGGATGAGGTGACATCTGCCTGGCCTCCAGGCCAGTGTCTGACACTGCCCTGGTGGGATGACTGCCTATCCAAAAGTCTGATATAGCTGATGACATCCTCAGTGTCTGTTGAGAATATGGTAATAACAGTGTCTCACATATGGCTGTAAAAGGCTCTCTGTAATGTCAAGCAAGAGCTCACACACACACACACGCACACACGCACACACACAAACACACACACACACACACACACACACACACACACACACACACACACACACACACACACACACGTGCACACACACACACACACACAGACACACACACACACACACACACAGAATTTTCTGAAGTGAGAATAGAACCCCTACCTATCTAACTACACAGACTACAGAACGTAGTATTTTATGCAAGTGCCATGGCGCAAGTCCAACTTGGAGTGTCCCAGACAACACTTTATAGCTGATGTGGGACCCTGTCATCTTCTCCTCAACAGACACTGCTGATGTCATCAGTTATAAAGTGTTGTCTGACACACTCCAAGTCATACTTGAGCTGTGGTGTTTGCGTAAAGTACTGTGTTCTGAAGTCAGTGTACTTAGGGGTTCTAGTCTCACTGCAGTCAACTAGGTGTGTGTATGTATGCGAGCTGTTTCTTGACATTACAGGGACCATTTTACACCAGCATGTGGGACACTTATCTTCTTCTCAACAGACACTGATGATGTCATCATCTATATCACATTTTTGGATATGCAGTACTGCCACCAGAGCAGGGTTAGAGACTGGCCTGGGGCCAGGCAGAAGTCACCTCATCCTATACAATAAGGTTTACAGTGACATGCTTTTTTAATCTAGCCACATACATCATGGAATGGTGTGTGGGCCCTGTGTTATCTTGCTGAGAAAGCCCTGTGGTCTCTCCAGCTGCTACATGTGTCTGGTGAGGCACATGTAAAAAAGAGCATTATACTCTATTAGTGCTGTAATGAGGTTTGACTACAGTGATGTCATTCATACAATCCTAAGATCTCACTATGATGGCATGACGTACGATGTGCACAACATGGGATTTCAATAGCAATGTGGACACTTGGCGGCCAAAGTTCAGATTGCTATCTAAATGTGTTCCCAGTGCTTGCATCACTGGGTTTCTACACAGCAGGACTGTTGTCAATGCTATGATTGACATGGAACTCCACTTTTCACAAGGGCAACATTACAAACACACATTTCTGTATTTATTTGTACATTATGTGCCTTTTTCCCATTCAGTTGTGTGTGTTAGCTCCTCCTGTATTATGTTATCACCATTGGTGTACTCAATGATTGCACACAATATGCAAGAATCAGCAAACTTGGTAGGCCAAAGGCCATATACTTTAGCCTGAACTGTCGAGAACTACAGTTCAAACAGTGAAGGGTCAAGCACAGATGCTTGGGGTTTGCCAATGGTGACAGCTCTACCAGTACAGGCTGATTCAGTAACTTTTACATGATGTGTACTGTCAATGAGCCAATTGTTTACCCATCAAGTGACATAAGGTTTAAACCCCATCATGGGGGTTTTCTCAATCATACCTGCATTTGTGATTGTGTCAAAACCATAGGCCAGATCACAATAGGCAGTTTGCACTGTCTTACCTTCATTCAGGCCTATCACATGGAATCAATGTGCTGTGAAAACATCACAGATCACCTATGGCATGACCCAGCACATACACCTTCCTGATACAGTTGAATACATAGTTGAACACACCCTCCACATGGCCTATGTTCCCATACAAGGGTGTACAGCAACATGCATCCACCTGAGTTGGGGGACAGGACCTGATGCATGCATGCATGCATGTATAGAGACATCCTGACTCTTCTCGACTGTGAGGTAGACCAACATGTCATCATGGGCTTCTTCTACATGTCCACTAGTAATATTACATGTGTGCGTAACAGACCTGTGTGAGTTGTAACTGCTGCATCAGGTCCATTATATTTGATAGATGTCCTCAAAGAGGTCATTGAGGGCATGCATGATGACAACAGTATCATCTTGTGGAACTTTAACAGGTCAAGGCATTTGACACAAAGCCACACTGAGGTATTCAATCAACACTTTCATATGTGGCCATAAACAGTTATATCACCAAATAAGTAGATCAGTGTATGACATATGTGGCACCTCACTATGTTGAAATGTGTGATGTGATACATATCTCAGGTCCAATGATCAGGTCTGTACATCAAGGGTGTCTGCTAGGCCCTTTCCTGCCTATTAAAGTGATGCACATCACAAATGACATACATATGCTGTGTCCAAACAGCTGGCTGAAGGACTACAGCTTGTGGGCAATCATTGACTCCAGCTGTGATATTAGTATATTGCAGACAGTATCAACACAGTCATGACAACACCTGCATTGATGAGACACATGGAAGGATTTGATGAATCAGGAAACAGACACACCACCCAAGTATAATGTGGACATCATGCCCTATAATCAGACCAATAGGTATGTGACCTGTGTCTTGGGGCCAGGGTAAGTGGTACATCCACCAGCATGTGGTCACAGTACTGACTAATCCCTTGAATGTGACACAAGTACTGGGTATGTGAAGGGCATGCACATCAGAGGCCATAATAACTTCATGGCTCCCAGCCTTCATCACACCAATAACTGAGTACAATGCACCCTTCTTCATTTACCTCCCGACACATCTTCCAGTAATGTGCAACTGAAGTGTACCACCTTTGTCACAGTGTGCTGTCAAACAGCTTATTGGCTATAATTAGGATTTCTTTCTGTGGAATATACATGATTGTCTGATGGTGCAGAACACCAATCAAGTTGTTACACCAGATGTATGTGTGCTACCTGTTCAACTTATGCACACACTGTATACAAAGGTGTTTGACAACATTAATGGCATGTATATCATTTGTGACATTGTGGATTGTGCCATAGATATATGCCACGCACACAAGGTAACTAGCCTGTATTGTCCCTACTGTCACATACAAGTATAGCAGTGTCCCACCTAATACCTCCTGCAGATATTACAGTACCAGGACAGTGTGTGTGGTTACCTTCATAGCGTGTGGATGTATCATAACAGTTAACCAAAAAACAAGTGGTTAGGCACACAGTCACAAAAGGTAGCACGTTAAGGAAAACGAAAGTTGTCAAGTGTGTGTATGCAGGCTCATCTCTTATCACTCTACATCACATATGCTATGTCAGAGGCATGGGGTTAGTGGTGGTATTATTCTGATGTTGCCCATGATTGTAGTTTGTTCTTGTAATGTTTGCCATGATCCTTTACCTGTGGCCACCTTGCTGGAAACCTCTGCTGAGAGTACACATATTCAGGTATATCAGTTTGCACAGTTTCCCAATATGCACCCTACCCCAATTGTATGTCAGATCCCTGATAGATGTCCTCTGCATTATTCAAGTAAGGATGCTTATCTCACACACACATCCTCCCCATTGTTATGTCACCTTGTGTGACAGTCACAGACAACACATTTTCACTGTACAGTCTTGTACCATATAGATATGTACTTGGTGTTGCTGTTCTAGCCATCTTCCATTGACATGCCCTCCTCTACTGTACATGAGGGAGTTTCACCTAAACTCTTTCCTTGTGTTCATTCATACAATTCATCTGTGTGTCCCTATTCAATACACAAACTTCCCCTGAGTATTCATTTTGCATGGCAGTCTCATGTCCTGTTACAGATCATTAACACAGCTTCAGTACAGAATGCCAGGAATGGGATGTCACAATACTCTGCACTGCAGGTTCACTGTTTTGTTCTGCATTTGGACCATAAACTTCACATTCATATCTCTCAACTGTCAAGATATTCCCATGATGTCCAGATGCTTTCTTTATTAAATATATGGCTTTCTGCCATATCACTGTGATGACCTCTGGACTGATGTGACTCAATATTACATACATTTGAATACATACCTCTAAACTGTCCTGATCTGTGCAGAATGTCCATTTTTGTCTCATATTTGTAATCTTTTACTCATAACATTTTTTCCTGACAAATCATTGACATGTCATTACAGAGTGCAGTCAGAAACTGATGACTGACATTTAAGTTTCAAACTTCATGCTCTTTATATTCTATCTACTTCCTAAGTTTGGAAGTGCAATATTAAAAATCTATCCCTATTTCTGAACCTTTGTTTCCCCATATTCATGGCTTTGTCCACATTTCACTCTAAGAGGTTGAAACTGTTACATTCTCAGATCGGCTCAGAGTTAGTGTAGAATGGCACAAAATAAACTGAACCGACTGATATAGCCAACATCCTGGCAGACAGGTTCAGTGCAAACTTCATCCCCCTCTCACTCCCAAAAGGGCCCACAACTAAACCAGAAGAATGTAGTGCCCCTGAAATCACAGACACTCAGGTTAAAACAGCCCTCTCCAAAGCCAAAAAGCATCAATGGGACCGGACGGTGTCCCAGGCTGCATCCTACACAAGCTCAAAGATGAACTAACCCCTCACCTAAACACACTGTTTAAACTCAGCCTCTCCACAGGCTATGTGCCCACAGAGTGGCACACAGCAATGGTTATTCCACTCCACAAAGGTGGAGCCACAATGGACCCCGGGAACTATTGCCCTATAAGTCTGACTAGCTTGTTCTGCAAAGCTATGGAGCGCATCATCATGGATTTCATTAACAGAGACATTGGAAACCTCCAAACACTGGACCCTACCAAGTTCGGCTTTGTTAAGGGCAGATAATGCCTCCTAAACCTGGTGGACTTCTTTGAGACAGTTTCCAAGGCTATAGATGAGGGAAAGGTGGTCCACACAGCCTACCTAGACCTCGCAAAGGACTTTGACACCATTCCCCACTCAGGTATTATAGACAAGCTCACCAGCCTGAACATAAACACCTACGTCACGAGATGGGTTGCCAACTGGCTCACGGACAGAACACACATGGTAAGAGTTGCAGGAGCTAGGTCTGACTCTAAACCGGTTACAAGTGGCGTTCCCCAGGACTCAGTCCTAGGACCCCTGTTCGGCATATACTTCTCAGAGGTACAGGCAAGCACAGGAGGACTATGGCTGACCAAGTTCACAGACGACTGCAAACTAGGGGCTATAATTGAATCTCTGGCTGACACCGACATCCCCCAAAAGGGTCTCACTGAGACAGATACCTGGTGTCAAAACCATGGCCTCAAGCTAAATGCCAAAAAGTGCATAGTCATCCCCTTTGGAAAAAACAAAGTACCCACAAACTACCCACATAGGTGGTAGCCCCGTAAATACGGAAGACGTAATAAGGGATCTGGGGACCCAAGTAGATAGTAACCTCTCCTTTGATAATCACATTGCCAAAGTGGTTAGAAAATCCTTCTATGTGGCCCACCTAATCACAAAAGGGTTTGCATCCAGATCGAAAAATGTCATTTGGCCCCTCCACGCATCACTCATCAGACCCATCATAGAGTACAATGCCCCATTTGGGATGTACCTTACAAGACACCTGCAGCAACTGGAAAGACCACAGAAGTTCCTCACCAAGAGGATCACTGGCCTCAAGCAGATGCCCTATGCAGTTCGACTGAAGAAACTCCAGCTGTACTCGTTTGCATACCGCCTACTCAGAGGTGATCTCTGCCTGACATACAAGGCCATGTCCAACACAGAATTGATGGACATGCTCCACCTAAAGAAAACCATATCCCCTCGAGCCACACACTCTAGGGATCTAAACCTTACCACAACAATAAATAGGACGTGCTGGAGGGATAGATTCCTGTCCCAGAGGCTTCCCATGCTCTGGAATAAGATTCCAATCTACATTAGGCAGAGCTCCTCGCTAACCCTCTTCAAAAGAAACCTTGACGAGTGGATGGGAAACAGAAAGTTTACCCCAGGGATCACTTCAATGGCACTGCTGGACAGAGGCACAGGGAACTAATCTAAGGGGGTGGCGAAAGCATTCTGGCTAGGCTTATTTCTATTTCTATTTGAGTTAAATTTTATGAAATGTAATGTGTTATTTTATTTTCGTTACATAGATGACTTGATTTTTATTTGTGATGGTGGTTTTGATTCAGTTAATGAATTTTTGACAGACTTACATGGTAACCCATTTGGGTTAGAATTTGATGGAATACAGAAGGGAAACAAAGTAATATTCTTGGATCTTGTTTTGGAGGGTACAGAACATGGTAAAATTATATCAAATATACATAGGAAGTTTATAGATGGTAATCAATACCTTCATGCATCTAGTTGCCATCCTGTACATACTTTGGAAGCTCTCCCTTATGGGGAATTGGCAAGGGTATCTAAATTATGTAACACACAAGAAAATCTACAAAGGGAATGGGATATCACATATAATATGTTTTTGAAAAGAGGGTACAGTGTGAATATTTTAGAAAATGCCCTTATGAAGGTAAAAAAGGAGAATAATATGGTAGGGAATAAATGTAATAAGGGTGAATTTCACCATTATAAGAAATATCATCTGGCAACCAGTGATAAAACTTGTAAGGATATTTATTTTGTCTCTACATATAATGTAAAAAGTGGAGACATAAAGGATGTAGTGGAACATTTTTGGAAATTTTTAGTGAAAGACAAGGTGTTGATGCACATTTTGCCACAAAAACCTTTATTCTCCTATAAAAGGGGAAGAAATTTGAAAGATATGGTGGTACATGGTAAATTTGTAATGCCAAAATTTTGTTTACCAAGACCACTAAGTGAATTTGGTACAAGATGTTGCAGTAGATGCAGTGTTTGTAGGAATATAGTTAGAACATTTAATTATATTAACAACATTAGGTTCATAGTAAGAGATAGTTTTACCTGTAGAAGTAAGGGAGTTGTGTATGCTTTACACTGTCCCTGTGGATTATATTATATAGGTGAAACTAAAAGAGAGTTTCAGTATTAGGTTAGGTGAGCACATTAGAGACATAAGACATAAAAGGGAAAATAAATTTATTGCCACACATTTTAGTGTTTATCATAATAGTGATGCTTCATTTTTAACAGGAACAGTTTTAGAAAGTGTGAAATGTCTTTGTAATGATGAAAATGCTTTGAAATATAACTTACAATATAAGGAAAGTATTTTTATTTTGAAATACAATACAATGACACCCTGTGGACTGAATAATGAAATAAACTGGAGGTGTCTGTTTTAAAACTTTTTTGAACATAATTGTTTAATTAATTGCTTAATTAATTGCTATAAGTATATATATATATATATATCCATTCTTTCAGTGAGAATGTATACTCTTGAAAGGTGGTTACACCGAGGCGCTGGAGAATAAAGAGTTTGCTTTTGGATTTGACTTTGGTTCCTGTTTTTCGATTCCTGACTTCTGAAGATTTTGCTGTTTTGGTATTGTTTTGGATCAGAGTTGTTTCTATCTGAAGGTGTGTGGAGTGGAGTTTGTGTAATTATAAATGCCTAGTACCTACCTATGAACCTATGAACTTAATGCATTCCTATGTGACATCTATGTCAAATATGTCCCTATTACTGGTTATTTGTCCTCTCATTAAGTTGGCCTCTGTACAGATGTGTTGGACTAACAAAATCTCAGCTATTTATAAAGCCCTGGTGATCATTGTGCCACTCAATGCAAATCTGTGCACAGTAGGTTCTCTGCTTTACACGGAATTGCTATCCACATTCGCTTACAATGTTTCATGGCCAGCAACACTGTTGTGAGCCACAAAACCAAGCTTAGGCACACTATGCCTCATTAATATGCATTGTGTGCTGCTGGGCATCTCACACCATTGCACTAACACAAAAACTCTGTCTAGGCTCTGTGCGAAGCCTGCACAAAGTTTATTGCATCTCAGGGATTGAGTTTCGTACAGGCAATCATACAGGGAGCTATTTATTGGAGGCAGATGTGTACCTGTTCCTCTGTCATTTATGTGTTGTATATTTACTTATTTATTGTTTTTGTTAATTTAGATTGTCCCCCCCTGGGTAAACAAGCCATTTTTCAGTGGAGGCCTGGGGAGAAAAGCTCAAACAGTATAATATTAATTCCTCATCGCTATAAAGTAACAAAATATATTATAATAGGTTGCAAACAGAGCAGATATGGCAGTGATAACAGTCATTTATAACACAATTACAATTTTAAAATGACATAGTAAGATTTTACAGTGTATAGCAATATAGCGAGATTAAATGCATTGGTTTTCATTGAAATAATTTCTTTGATTTTGAGAGATAGTGAAGGAGATATTATTTAGCCTGAGGTGAAAGTAAGAAGATAATGAAATGAAGTAGACTGTTTATATATATATATATATATATAGGTGGCTCCCTATCACATTGCCAAAGTTTCAAAACTCTGAAGACCATATGGCTGAGACCATGTGTCCAAAGTTTTGAAACACAGAAAGCTGTCTATTGGGATTACCGTATAGCGCAGAACCCGGGATTTGCCATTTTCCTGACTGTAGTATGATCTTGGAGTTGGTATATTTAAGTAGCAGGGTGTGGGGGGTGCAGGGGGGCTTGCCCCCCTGCAAAAATGTACAGGTAAGTTGTTTTGTTTTATTTTCTTGTTTTTTTTTTTTTGTTTTTTTCGGAATTTCAAAACTTTAGACAAATGATCTCAGCCATATGGTCTTTAGAGTCTTGAAATTCCGACGATGTGATAGATATCCATATATATATATATGTGTGTGTGTGTGTGTATGTGTGTGTATGTGTGTATATATATATATATATATATATATGTATGTATGTATGTATGTATGTAGATAAAGAGTCTAGCTAAAGTATAGTTTGCAGTGGGAGAGAGGTGATAGGAAATAACAAGAGATAAGATGGGTAGGGTGTGTGTATTTTTATTTATATGTATTTACATGTATTTATTTTAATGTTGGATAGTCTCAATTGCTCTGCATTTAGTGAAGCACTCCAATTTCTCAGCATTTAAACAACTGTACTCTACTGCTGTGCTCCAATCCATGAATTTTCTGTTTTTTACTTTTTCTTTTTTTATATATTTTTATTACTTTTAGCATAATTGATCATAATACATAAGAAATATGCATGAAAATGAACTAAACACAAACTTTTAAAATTCACAGTAATAGAAATAATTAAAATAATCATACCATTCATTTAGCGGAAATCTAAATTATCTGTAATTTCCATTATCCATTTATTAATTAAAATTATTTTAGTAGCTAGACTAGGTAATAAAACAACTTAGCCTTAATAAAAGAATGACTCATTCTAATCCCAAGAATCCAAAAATCATACATATGAGGACAGAGAGCACCAATTCTATTTGAAATTTTACCAAAAAAGAAGCCAAATGGCTCAAACTTGTAAACAATAATAAAAATATAAAAGTGAGCCACCAAGGCAGTATTTGCATGGAACACAAGTTTATTTAGCATTAAATACTGTTAAAGTAAAACCAACTAAGTGCTTTCACCAAGAAACATGAACTGGCTTCATCAGAGTCATTAAATTATGATGTAACTTCCTTTATATACTCTAATTACTTAAGCAATTATTCATGATTTTGCTTGCATCAATGAAATTACCCTGACTAAACTTAAAGCCATACTTCCCCCGAATATGTAATATGCAAAATAACATGCTGTAAACCACAATAGTCAATACATTCAAGATAAAAATATTAGTGTTGATACTAATAATGAACATAAAAGTATAGACCAATTATGTTCTGCACTTTTAAGTCTATTTTTTAACAATGTTTTATACTTTTATGTTCATTATTAGCATCGACACTAATATTTTTATCTTGAATGTATTGACTATTGTGGTTTGCAGCATGTTATTTTGCATATTACATAGTCAGGGGAAGTATGCCTTTAAGTTTAGTCAGGGTAATTTTATTGATGCATATTCATGACTAACCAATATATCCATAGCACGTTTGGAAAAGTGGATCCACCTGTCCCGCCTCATCTGGCTGTGGTACCGGATCTCAGCATGTCTGAGACCCAACCTGGAACATCCTCCTCTGTTGGTCCTGCACCACCTTCAGGTGGAATGGCCTCAGGGGATGGGGCCCGTCCCCCCTGGGTGTGGGCTCGGAGAGGAGCCCATCACCCACAATATGTTCCTGGGTATGGTGCACAGCATCATCCGCTCTAAGTTGGATGGACGGCTGTGCCAGATGGAGGGCCGCCTGGCACACCTGGAGGGGCAGGCTGCCCTTGTTGTCCAACCCCCAACACAACCACCTTTGGGGCCGTGAAGGTGCAGTGGTGGGGACTTCATTCCCATTGTATCCATTTGGGGGTTCATGGGCCTCTGATTCCCAACTACCCTCCCTGTCCAAGGTGTTTACCCCCCTCATGTGTCATATACTACCTCTGTCTGCTGTCTTGTGTGTCTGTCTGCAAATGCAGCCTATCCTACCCAACCTACCTCCACAAACATAATGTGGGGGGATAAAAGGCAAACAATAGTGACATATTTGAAATATGGCTGTTATAAGCTTAGAAGTTTTCTAGAGTGTCACGGTTTGTTTTAATATATATTCTGATAGATTTTAGGTCTGAAACACATATGATTGTCATCATTTAGTGATGTCAATGCTCACATCAGCCCAGTGATTTGTCAGAAACCCACAACTGTTATGGGGAACAGACCAAAAATATGAGCCATGCATCTGGACAATGTATAGGAATATGGACAGTGGAGAGGTATGACTGCAGTCATGTAACAGAAGGGAAAAAACACTAAGAGCTGCCAACCATTTCACCCAGCACCGTCTGAACTATAGTCAGACCAACACAACACTACCCGAAATCAGCTATGGGGAATTATTTATGCATTTGCAAATATATCATGCACTACAGGGATGTAACTGTGGGGAAAAGCAGACATTGGTGAGAAATTGTCCACCTAAAACCATTTGCACCACAGTCACAGCAACATATCAGTATCCCAACTGAACTCTAGAGTATAAAAACTGTTTGAACAAACATATACTGATTGCCAGTCACACACTATACCTACATATACTAACCCAAGTCACAGTGTAGTGGGACTCCTGAGGTGTTACAGGACAATTCTCATTCCACCCCTACAAACATATACAGCTGATATAGTGACTGTAGCAGCATGCACAGTCAGACAGAAAAGGATCTATGACACTCACATCTTCTCCTCTCCCTATGCAGCCTAACATTTACACACTACACTGCTACACAATCTCGACAGTCTGGTAACAATGTCCAGACATACATAATTCTCAACTATACAGATTTCCACAGAATGTCCAAGGTGTGGGACCATATTTATAGCCACTGCCTCGTAACACTTCTGGGAGTCTGCTAAATCATTGGGATGATATCAGGAGTGAGGTCACTAAATAATAATATACCCTACCTCTGAACCTCATACTGCAAGACATCTGGACAAAGCCTGACATACTTGGGGACAGGGGGTTGAAAAGAGGGACATATCTTACATAATGGTGTTACAAACTGAAACAGTTGCTCGTGAAATCTGAAACACAAATGAATGTCAACATTTAGTGACTTCAATCATCATGTTATCCTACTGATTTCTCAAAAACAGAAATTGTCTAAGGAACAGACTAAACATAAGAGGCAAACCTCTGGGCATTCTCTGGAAACCTGGACAGTTGAGAGGTATGTCATAGACATGTCACTGTCAGATGTCAAGTCACTCAGAAAATGCATGTCCAGACAAACCCTGTTCATCTAGCAATCTTCTAAGTGTATAACAGCAATATTTACTTACAATCTGTACCTAATTCTTGAACTCTGTACCCATTTTGTTGGGTTTTCTCCACATTTCCTGTTTTAAGGGATATTTCCACCTACCTTCTGTGAAGCTGTAGCCCCCACACCTCCATAATGTCCTCACAGGCAAGGAAAAGGGGCAAGGCCCACATGAAGGACCTAATTATAGCACTGTGTTGCTATGGCATTGGCTAATGGAAAGACAACACAGCTGTTATGGATGTAATTAGCAAGTGGGGGACACCAACTGGTGCACAGGCCATCACCTGCTCATGAGCATTACCTACAAAAGTCAAGCTGCTGCCTATGCAAAACAGGTCTGAACCTTTCTACACAAAGACAGACTATGACTACACAAACCTAAACATTTCCATTATTCTGAGAAACTCTTCAGCACCATAACAGGTATGTCAGTCAATTAAGGATGTAATGGAATGCAGAACGGGGTATGCAATAATGTGAAATAGGACGTTAAGCAATAGGTCTCAACAAGACTTGCTGGACTCACATGTTTCTGTCCAGCACCTATGGCCATTCCTGCTGGCCCTGTCTGCAGTGACATAGATTACAGCTCTGGCCCCTGAGTCATCCCAGCAAAGGTCAGCTCACATATGACTACTACTGGAGTGTCTGTTGTCCAGTACTGACTGTGACACTGCTAGACCAGCTACCTGGGATGTTGTAAATATTCAGATGTCACCTGTGAATGCTACTATTATACACATGCTTGTCTTGCAAATGTAAGGGACCTACATAGGGTATGTGCATAGTAAACAACTACCGCAGAAGTGTGTGTTGAACTGTATGTTATAAACTGAGCTAATACCTTTC
This sequence comes from Protopterus annectens, assembly GCF_019279795.1. Classification (NCBI taxonomy): domain Eukaryota; kingdom Metazoa; phylum Chordata; order Ceratodontiformes; family Protopteridae; genus Protopterus; species Protopterus annectens. Next base: position 1,964,023,837 of record NC_056739.1, read on the forward strand.
AACTGTCCAGAGTTTTGCAGACTGACCACATGTTTGCCTCCTATATGTAGTCAATGCCTCATAGAGTTGTGTTTTGTCTGGAAAATCACTGGCAACCCAGTAAAGACTGAAGTCATAACATAAAAGAATACATTTGAATGTCAGATGTCATGTCAGAGTATTCCTGTGAATGTGAAACCATCTTTGCTAGCAACTAAGTGTGTTACAGCTAAATGTATAAAGTGCCACTATTTTCTGGTCTTTTCCCCCATTGATGTGTGCCTTTGTCCAGATGTCTTGCTCTAACAGGAGCTAGGAGTCTTAGCATGAAACTAATGTCATTGCAAGCGTACCTTGTCCTGTTGGATGCTGACATTTGTGCAGTCACTGAAACCTGGTTTGAAGCTGTGAAGAGCACACTAACCTTGCCAGGTTACTCATCCTACCATACCTTTAGACCCCAAATGAAGGGCTGCAAAGCCAAAGGAGGTGGAATTTAAACTTCATCATACACATACACACCTCCAGGCTGGTCAAACGGTGTGATGCATGGGAGACATCCCAAGTGCAGTTAACTGTTGGCAAAACACCTATTCAAATCATAGCTAGCTACAGGCCTCCAACCATGGCCCAGGATACCCACTACACCTATCTGGACTTGCTTGACTCTGTCAAGATTCAACCATCTACCCTGCTCCTGGATGACTTTAACTACCCAGCCATAATGTGCATGACCTAGTCTACCTGAACATGAATGCACACAGATTCCTCAGCTTTGTCAATGCCAATGTATTGGATCATCCACACCCCTATGACAGGTGGAAATATCCTGTACCTGGTCCTAACCAACATGAGTAGCCACTGTAGCACTTCTACAGTGTCATCCTCCTTGGTAGAATCTGACCAAATAGCCATCACTTTTGAGGTCACCATCTCCTCCCTGCTCCCCCCATCCCTTGTCAGGGTCAAACAAAAAACACTTTCCAAAACTGACTATAAATCTCCTCAGATCAGGTATAATTAGCTTTACAGCCACTCTCCCATCAGTTGGAACTAGCAGTAGTGTCTAAGCCTACACCACAATACTATGTGAGCACCTACATACCTGTATGGACTCAGCAATACCTGACAGGACAAAATCATCTCCCTCAAGGTAGGGTAAACCTCTGTGGCAGACAGCAGCAATACACAAATTCCATTATAGGTCTAGTCTAGATACAGATTTGGTGTATCCAGGACTGTTTGTAACCTTCTGAGCCTCCCAAGCCTTTCTGTGTCAGAGGGAAGCCTTCTAGCTTGTCAGTGGGAGTGGTAAGCACAAGGTAGCCTATCTACCACAAGATGAGTAGTTTCTGGCCCAGAAATTGTAGTTCATTGGGGGCTTGGGCATTTTCTTCCATCTCCTTCAACTTTCTGGTCTAAAAGCCTGTGTTTGTGCTTTTCTCACCTTTCCTGTAACTAGTTTAGTCCAGATACAGAGTTGTTGTATCCAGGACTGTATTTAAGCTTTTGAGCCCCCTCCAAGCCTTTCTGTGTTGGAGAGAAGCCTTCTAGCTTATCAGAAGGAGTGGTAAGCACTAGGTAGCCTATCTACCACAAGAAGAATGGTTTCTGTCCCAGAATTTGTAGTTTATTGGCCATTTGGGCAGATTTTTCATCTCTTTCAACTTTCTGGTTTAAAAGCCCATATTTGCACTTGTTTCTTGCCTTTCCTGTAACTAGTCTAGTCCAGATACAGACTTGCTGTATCCAGGACTGTTTGTAAGCTTCGGAGAGGTGCCAAAGTCTGCTCTTCAATTTGTCCCTTAGATCTACTAGTTCTCTCCTCTTCTGCACTTTTACTAGCTTATTAGACTAGCACTTTACCATACCAGACTTCTTGTAGCAATTATTGTAGCACACAAAAGTGCTACCAGCACTAAACATTCTACAAGGAAACAGCTCCAGTACTTATTATTAATGCCCAGCCCTCCAGGCATGTATAAAGGTCAGTTCCATGTGCTTTCTCCTGTTAACCTGGTGAACTTGGGCATCCTGAGGCAATGTAGCAACTGCCTCATGTACACTGACAACCCTCTCCTCATACCTCCCAACACTCAGACTTGTGAGAGATGCACTTATATATCCAAATTGGAAGCCACACACTCTCCAGCCAAGACCGGAATAGCTGGTCAGGAGGAGAAGGTCAACACTTGCCCCATACCACATGGAACACATAGCTCTCCAGAACATGCACCAGCACCACCTTCACATAAAAATACAAACCATACACCCACCTTCGCTGAGGCTCTCAATAAAAATCTACTCAAACAGATGAGACCTCCAAGGCCAAAACACACTCAACCACTACAATACAGCACTAATCACGGGATACATAACTCTCCTAAACAGTGTGCCACTCAACAAAAGCCCCTAAGGCAAAACAGCTTGCCCAGCACACTAGTCATAGGTGACTCGATAGTGAGGCACACTGATGTCCCACTCACTAGGCTAAATAAGGAGAAAGTAACAGTCAGCTGCCTGTCAGGTGCCAGGATCCACCACATAATGCATGCACTCAGGTCCCTCAACAGCAGGTACAAATATGACTCTGTCATTGTACATGTGGATGTGAATGACCTGAGATGTACCTCCCTGGACTACATGAAAAGAGACATGTTGGAGCTCTCGGATTATGTAGCCCAGGCGGGTATGACCCTAGCCCTGAGCATCATCCTACCATCACCCAGAATGATACCACAGTGCAAGCAGAAAATGATTGATTTCAACAACTGGCTAAGTTTCTGGTGTCATTCTAAGGGGATCCAGTATCTGTCTGCCTGGGATGACATAATTGACAGAGCTCGATGCTTTGCCAGAGATGGCCTGCATCTGTCACCCCTGGGCTTCCGGATACTAGCCAAGGCTCTTGCCATCCCTATAGTGCCTTTTTAAGCGGTATTCCAAAGACCATTGCTCTACACCAATAGTCAGATCCTCCCTAGTTAGATCCGACTACAAACTAATCACCTTGGAAATCCACATCCTTCCCACCCCCCTGAGCATGTAGCCCAGGCCGGTATGACCCTGACCTTGAGTAGCATCTTACCCTCACCAAGAATGATGCCACAATATGAAGACAAGATGATCAATTTCAACAATTGGCTTAAGTGTTGGTGTCATTCAAAGGGGATCCAATGCCTGTCAGCCTGGGATGACATGCTCAACAAGCCACGATGCTTCACTAGGGCCGGCTTGCACCTGTCACCCCTGGGCTTTCGGATATTGGCAAAGGCTCTTGCTACCCCCATAGTGCCTTTTTTAGGCAAGGCTCAAAAGACAAACCCACCTCCATAGGTATCACAAGGGATAAGAAACTAAGAGTAATGCTACTCAACGCCAGAAGTCTAAACCTCAAGATGCACGCACTCGAAACTCTCCTTAGCATGGAGAACATCGATATCTGTGCAGTAACAGAAACCTGGTTCAAGGCTCGAGAGCACCCCAGCACTACCAGGTTATACCTCATACCATGCTTTTCGCCCCAAAACTTGGACCGAACCACAAAAGGAGGGGAGTATCAATATTGTCAAAGATACCCACACCTCCAGGTTGGTGGCACAGCACGAAGCATCAGAGACTATCCATGTGCAACTAACTGTGGGTAAAACTGCCTTCCAGTTTATAGCCTGCTACAGACCACCCTCCCAAACACAGGAACCCCACTTGGCCTTCCTGAGAATACTGGAAAATATGAAGGTCTCTCCAAACACCATTATATTGGGCGACTTCAACTACCCAAACATAGACTGGGAGCATTACTCTAGCTCCAACACCCTAGCCCAAAGGTTCCTAGAATTTATAAACTCAAATGCTATGGAACAACTTGTTACCACTCCCACAAGAGAGGAAAACATACTGGACCTGATCATCACCAACATGGGGACACTATGCTCCAGACCAGAAGTGTATCCCTCACTGGTAAGATCAGACCATAAACTAATCTCACTGGATATTCACATCCCGACCCCATCCCCTGCCCAGAAAACCACAGTGAAAAACTTCTCTAAAGCAAATTTCACATGCCTCAAAACCGAGTGAAATCCTTCAAAGCCCGGGCCTGTGGAAAATACGGCCCAGACCGCAGAATCCTTTATAAACGCATTCTATGAACACCTTCAGGAATGCATGGATCATGCAATCCCAAATAAAACCAAGACCCAATCCTCCAAAGGCAGGCGTCCTGTCTGGTGGACCCCAGCCATAAACAAACTATACAATAGAAGAAGGAAGCTACTACATGATAGAGCAAAATCCCAAAAAGGGAAGGCATCTCTGATCAGTATTAGCAAAAAACTACGGGCACTCATAAAATCGTCTAAGGCCAGCTTCGAGAGAAAAATTGCACAGGACACTAAGGATAATCACAAGGCTTTCTTTAGTTATGTTAGGAACCTGGGTGGGAATTCCCAGATATGCTCAGAATTAGTCCAAAATGACAAAAAATACACCGAGCCCACAGACATTGCCAACATCCTAGCTGACAGGTTCAGTGCAAACTTCTCCCCCCTCTCCCCACCAAAAGGGCAAATATCTATCTCAACAAAATGCTGCCCTCCTGACATCTCAGATGCTCAGGTAAGAGCCGCCCTCTCCAAAGCAAAAAACACAGCATCAATGGGACCAGATGGTGTCCCGGGCTGCGTCCTACATGAACTCCAAGAAGAGCTAAACCCAAACATAAAACTACTGTTCAATCTTAGCCTTACTACAGGATATGTACCCAAAGAGTGGCGTACAGCAACAGTGGTCCCTCTCCACAAAGGTGGTGCCTCAACGGATCCTGGAAACTATCGCCCCATAAGCCTGACTAGCTTGGTCTGCAAAGCTATGGAAAGGATCATCATGGACCTCATAAATAAAGATATTGGGGACCTACAGACAATGGATCCTACCCAGTTTGGCTTTGTTAAGGGCAGATCCTGCCTCTTAAACCTGGTCGAATTCTTTGAAACAGTCACCAAGGCCATTGACGAGTGGAAGGTGGTCCACACAGCCTACCTGGACCTCGCAAAAGCCTTCGATACAATACCCCACTCGGGCATTATAGATAAGCTCACCAGCTTAAATATAAACCCCTATGTCACTAGATGGGTTGCAAACTGGCTCAAGTACAGAACCCACATGGTTAGAATTGCTTGAGCCATGTCAGACTCCAAACTAATTACAAGTGGCATCCCACAAGGCTCAGTCCTGGGACCTCTCTTGTTCGGTATATATTTCTCGGCGGTACAGGCCAACACGGAAGGACTGTGGCTGACCAAGTTCGCAGATGATTGCAAACTGGGCGCCATAATCAACTCTCCAGCCGACACAAGCATCCTCCAAAAGGGCCTCATAGAAACAGACAACTGGTGCCAGAGCCATGGCCTCAAGCTAAATGCCAAAAAGTGTATAGTCATCCCCTTTGGCAAAAACAAAGTGCCCACAAATTACCACATAGGTGGTAATCCATTAAGTACAGAAGAAGTCATTAGGGACCTGGCGACCCAAGTTGATAGCAATCTCTCATTTGACAACCACGTGGCCAAAGTGGTTAGAAAAACATTTTATATAGCCCACCTAATCATGAAGGGTTTCACATCTAGATCGAGGAGGTCATCGTGCCTCTTTACTCATCCCTCATCAGGCCCATAATTGAGTACAATGCCCCTTTTGGGATGTACCTTACCAGACACCTGCAGCAACTGGAAAGACCCCAAAAGTACCTCACCAAGAGGATCAAAGGGCTCAAACAGATGCCATATGCTGCCCGGTTAAAGAAACTCCAGCTCTACTCAGTGGCATACCGCCTGCTCAGAGGCGATCTGTGCCTGACGTATAAAGCCATGTCCAACCCGGAATTAATGGACATGCTGCACCTCAGAAAATCCAAATCCCATCGAGCTACGTGCTCGAGAGACTTAACCTCAGCACTGAAATAAATAGGACATGCTGGAGGGACAGATTCATAACCCAGAGGCTCCCTTCACTCTGGAATAAAATCCCAGTCCAGGTTAGGCAGAGTCCCACATTGACTCCCTTCAAGAGGAATCTTGATGAGTGGATGGGAGATCATAGGTTTACCCCGGCTATCACTTCTGTGTCACTGTTAGACAGAGGCACAGTATACTAACCTCAAAAAAAGGCATAGCAAAATTAATTTAAAATGGGTGGCGAAAGCCAAACACACTCTGGCTAGGCTTATAAATGCCCTAGGGCAGATAGCCTAGTATGAACCTATGAACCTATGAACCTATGAACCAAATTACCACCGTAACAGCTACAAGCAAGTGCAATCTGAGGGTCATACTGCTCAACACTAGAAGTCTAAATCTCAAAATGCACTCACTTGAAGCACTCCTTAAAATGGAGAACATCGACATTTGTGCTGTAACAGAGACCTGGTTCAAGGCAGCAGAAAGCCCCCATGCACTACCAGGGTATAACTCATTCCACACCTTTCGGTCCCAGAACTTGGACCGAAGCTCCAAAGGTGGTGGTGTTTCCATATTCATAAAAGATGTGCACACCTCCAGACTGGTCATTCAACATAACACATCAGAGATACTTCAGGTGCAGCTAACACTGGGTAAGACAGCAATTCAGGTCGTAGCCTGTTATAGGTCCCCAACCATGTCCCAAGACTCACACTCCACTTTCCTAAGCACCCTGGAGAATATTAGGATCCAGCCTAACACTCTCATACTGGGTGACTTCAACTACCCCTCCATTAACTGGGAAAACTACTCATGTACCAATACACTTGCCCAATGTTTCCTGGAATTCATTAATTCCAGTGCCCTGGAGGTAGAACTAGAAGTAGAAACATCCTTGACCTGGTAATTGCTAACATAGGTGACCATTGCTCTACACCAATAGTCAGATCCTCCCTAGTTAGATCCGACCACAAACTAATCACCTCGGAAATCCACATCCCTCCCATCCCCCACAAAGGTAACCACCATGAAAAACTTATCCAAAGTTAACTTTGGGCTCCTAAAAACAGAGGTGGCTAACTTCACGGCAACCATGCAAATAGAGAATAGTTGCATGACTGGCGAATCTTACACCAGTGCAGTGTACGAACACATACACTAATGCATAGATCTCACCATACCCAATTGAATCAAAATGGTCTCCTCCAAAAAGAAGGAAACCAGTCTGGTGGTCCTCTGCTATAAACAAACTCTACAATAGAAGGAGGAAACTGATACAGAATAAAGTGAAGTCCCAAGACTGGAAAAACTCCCTTATCAGCCTCAACAAAAAGTTGAGATCCCTCATCAAGTCCTCTAAAGCTAGCTATGAAAACAGAATTGCAGTAGATAGTAAAGACAACCACAGGGCCTTCTATAGTTATGTAAAGAATCTCCATGACAATACCCAGATTTGCTCTGAGCTACTGCACAATGGTACCTCCTATACCAAGCCAACAGATATTGCCAATATACTGGCCAACAGATTCAGTGCCAACTTTACCCCCCCCAAAGGACCAATCATAATACTAGTAGATTGCCAGGCACCCAGTATTACTGCTGCACAGGTTAAAACAGCACTGTCCAGGGCCAAGATTATAGCTTCTATGGGACCTGACAATATCCCTGGTTGTATTCTACATGAACTACAGAGTGAACTGGCACCTCACCTGGGTGCCCTGTTCAATCACAGCCTCACCTCAGGCTTTGTCCCCACTGAATGGTGCACTGCTATAGTCATCCCTCTCCACAAAGGAAGAGCAACTACAGACGCTGGGAACTATTGCTCAATTAGCCTGACAATTCTGATGTGCAAAGCTACGGACTGCATAATCATGGACCTAATAAACAAGCATATAGGGAATCTCCAAACTCTGGATCCTACACAGTTTGGTTTTGTGAAGGGTAAATCATGCCTGCTCAACTTGGTCGAATTCTTTGAGTCAGTCACCAGAGCTGTGGATGAAGGCAAGGTGGTTCATACAGCCTACCTTGATCTGGCCAAGGCCTTTGATACTATTCCCCACTTAGGAATCATAGAAAAACTCACTAAAATAGGCATCAACCCCTATATCACTAGGTGGGTTGCAAACTGGCTCACAGATAGAACCCACAGTGTGAACATAGCTGACTCCAAGTCAGACTGCTGACCAGTCATGAGTGGAGTCCCACAGGGATTGGTCCTGGGTCCTCTCCTGTTTGCTATCTACTTCTCTGACGTCCAGGCCAACACGAAGGGACTCTGGCAGACAAAGTTCACAGATGATTGCAAGTTAGGAGCCATTATTAACTCCCCAAGTGATGTTGACATCCTACAGAAAGGCCTCACTTAGACCAACGACTGCTGGCAGAACCATGGCCTTAAGCTCAATGCCAAAAAAAGTGTCATCATCCCCTTTGGGAAAAACCCAGTTCCCATGAATTACCACATCGATGGTAGTCCACTGAACACAGAAGGCATTATAAGAGATCTGGGAACACAGCTTGACAGCAACCTCTCTTTTGACCACCACATTGCCACTGTGGTCAGAAAGTCCTTCTATGTGGCACATCTCATTATTAAGGGTTTTATATCCAGGAAGAAAGAGGTCATTGTCTCCCTCTACTCTTCCCTCATTACACCAATCATCGATTACAATGCCCCATTTGGCATGTACCTCACTAGACACCTGCAACAACTGGAGAGGCTGCAAAAGTACCTCACAAAGAGGATCCTAGGTCTTAAACACTTGTTCTATATGAACAGACTCAAAAAACTCCAAATATTCTCTGTCTCCTATTGCCTACTTAGAGGCAATCTCTGCTCGACTTACAAAGTCATGTCTGTCCCAGCTCTTTTAGAAATGCTACATCTAAAGAAATCCAAATCCCTCCACACCACACACTCCAGAGACCTCAACCTCATTACCGCAATCAACAGAATGTGCTGGAGGGACAGGTTCATAACCCAGAGACTGCCCATGCTATGGAAAGACTTCCCATACATGTCAAACAAAGCACTTCACTGGCCCTCTTCAAGTGAAATCTTGATGAGTGGATGGGAAATAGGAAATTCTCCCCGGGGATCACTTCAGTGCATCTACTCAACAGAGGCACTGGGAACTACATTCGTGTGGCATAATGCCAGGTTAATCCTATGGGCTAGTCTTGTAAAGGCTCCAGGGGCATTAGCCTAGTACACACCTATGAACCTATGAAATAATTGCTGGGCAGGGCCAAGAAGGAGCAAATAAGGTCACTGGTGAATTACCCTAAGGCTAACTGTGAGTGCAAATTGGACACATCCACCAAGGCCAATTACAATACCTTCCTCACATATGTCTGCAATCTCAGAAGCAACACCCAAATTTGGTCTGTAGTGGTGGTCAGTAGCACCACATACACATGGCATAGATGTAGCCAACCTGCTGCAGACAGGTTAAGTGAAACATCACCCCCCTGCTCCCCCCTCAGTACACATGGACATGCACAGTACCTGCTTCCCTTCCCTCATCATCAGGATGCAGGTCCATAATGCCGTCTCAAAGGCAATAAACTGAAGTCTCCATGGGGCCTGATACCATCCCTGGCTGCATCCTACATGAACACAGGCATGAGCTCTCAGCTCCATTACACACTGTAGTCAACTAAAGCCTGAGCAGCAGTGTCATCCCATCTGCACAGAGGACAGCCCACTGTCATCCCTCTACATGAAGGTGGAGCAATCCACTGACCCAGCCAATCATATGCACATTGGCCTAACTAGCCTGATCTGCCAGGGAATGGAAGGCATTATCAAGGAACTTATAAACAGGGACATCGGCAACCTCAAAATGCTTGTCCCCACCCAGTGTGGTATTGTCAAAGGTAGATCAGGCCTGTTAAACCTGCTTGACTTCTTTGAAGCGGTCAACAAACACAAGGATGAGAGGAAGACAGTGCACACTGCCTACCTTCACCTAGCCCAAATCTCTGACAACAATCCCCAGTCAGCCATGATACATAAGCCTACACAGCTAGGCATCAACCTGTATATTACCAGATGGGTAGCTAACTGGCTCAATGATAGTACCCACTCAGTCAAAGAAGTGGAAGCCACCTCTAGTACAGACCTGTACAGAGCAGTATACCCCAAGGATCTGTTTGGGGGCCTCTACTGTTTGAGATAAACATTTCTGAGGTACAAGACAAACCAGTGGTCTGTGACTGACCAGGTGTACAGATGACTGCAATCTGGCCACTGTCTTACATTCCCCTACTGATGTGAGCATCTCCCAAGAGGCCCTTACCCAAATTAATGACTTGTGCCAGAAGCATTGCCTCAGACTGAATGCCAGGAGATGCAACATTTTCCCTGTTGTGCTAGATGTCATCCACACTAATTATGACAGTAATAACAATTCACTGAGCATGCAATCAGGTGTGAGGTGACTTGTGCACCAAGGTTGATAGCAACCTGACAGTTTCCCACTGCATTGGCAGCATTGTACTGAAGGCTGTCTACATGGCCCACCTCACAAATACGGGTATGTCATACAGGAACCAGGAGGCCACAACATCCCAGTACTCTACCCTTATCAGATGCATTAGAAAGTACAATGGCTCCTTTAGCCATGTACCTTGCCAACCAAATGCAGCAGTTGCAGAGACCACAGAGGTTCCTGACCAGGCAAATCCAGGGTCTACAACACCTATCCTATACAGATAGGCTGAAAGCCCTATCCCTGTACTCAGTCTTATATCTGATCATAGGCATCCTGTGACTGGCATACAAGGCCATTTCCAAACCAGCCTTGATGACGTTTCTGCATATCCATAAGACAAACTCCACTCACGCAACCCACATGCAAGGCCCTCACCTGGTCTGTGATATGAATAATACTTGTTGGCAGGATAGTTCAGTGTCCCACGCAATACACTGTCTGTAATATACACTCCCTTTCCATGTCAAGCAGAGTTCCTCTATAGCCCTCTTGCAGAATAAGCTGGATGACTGCATAGGAAATGGAAAAGACACCCCTGGGATCCTGCATGTATCCCATCTGGACAGAGGAAGCAGGTGCTGACATTGAAGGGACATGGGCTAGGCTTATGGGGCATCTGTGCCAATAGCCTAGTATCATCCTATGAACCTGTGCACCTAGTACTTTACATGTTTTCTGTATGTATTGCAGACTGTCCTGCAATGTTCTCTGAAATGAATCCCTGTGAGTCTGAACTGTGTAGGTACTGCTTTGATAGAGTATTCTCTTGTTCCTTCATTAGTTATTATCACATATCGTTAAACTTTGGCATTGTGTCTGGTCTGTATAGCATTAAGTCAGCTCTTACAGTACTTGCATATGCACTTGGTGACACTGTATAGCTCACTCCAATAGCCTTGGTCTTCATCACACTTACCATTATGCTAATAGGCCCATCACACAGTAGGATTTGTCACCTTTGGTGAGGGCCTTACAGTAGCTGTTGAAGAGATGGATTGTGGCAGTCAGAACTACCGTAAAGTCTGGACTGAAGGGCCCATAGGTAGCAAAGCTGTGCCAGACTTTACCAGGAGTTTGTTTGTGTGTGTGTGTGTGTGTGTGTGTGTGTGTGTGTGTGTGTGTATCAGCAAATATTATACTGCAGGGTATTATTTTACATATGTTGTCTTCCCTTTGCAGGTAAACATAGGGGTTGGTGTTTCTCTCCCCCCTCACAATCTGTTGTCAGTGTCTTAGTGGACTCTGATGATGACGGTGGTCATAGTGAGGCACAGGTGGAGTTTTTGGGGGCTGAATCTGTGCCATTGGTTGGTAACCCACTTTCACCCACAATGTCCCCGCACACAGTCAATATGCCCACACATACTCAGTCCCCAGCAGCCACAGATAATAGACAGTTGGAGGATGGTGGCATGGAACA